>NW_026889776.1:4425000-4557500 GCF_033153115.1 Saccostrea echinata
AAGGTTGAGGTCAAAATGTTGATGCAGTTGAAAAACTTATATCAGTATGTATTTACTATTAGCATAGAAGTTCAACAAAAATATCAGAAAAAGGTTTATTTAAAATGTAGATAAGGCCAAATAAAAAAATATGTGAGGTTCGGGTTATCCGACCTTCCCTATTTTATACCCCCGACCCTAAACTTTTTTTTGGCAATTTTCATATTTTTCCGGAATTTCCCCCAATTTCCATCAATGGCTCCAGTTTAAGTTTTAGTTTCAGCAATGACGGCCTCCTTGCAAAACATAGTGCAAGTGTTTAATAGTGTTAAATCCAAAGCAAGCTAGCATGTAGGTGTCCCCTACCAATATTGACTAGTATATTATCACACCACATCTAAATGCCATTTGCAAAGCAGTGATAGGTACTATTTAGAAAAAAAAATTAAGAAAATCATTTTGTTAAAAAAAAAAAAATAAAAAAAAAATAAAAAAAAAAAAATAAATAAAAATCCCTACCTACCTACCCTAATTTTTTTGGAAGTGTAACCGGAACCACACATATTTTTTTGTTTGGCCTAAACACTAATTTAAAAAAGTGAGGTCAAGGTCAAAGGAAAAGTCAAGATCAAAAAAGTTGATGCAATTGATATCTCTCAGCAGTATAATTATATCAGCATATGAAGTTTGATAAATATGTCTTGAATTGTTTATTCAAAACTGATCTAGACACTAATTTAAGAAAAGTAAGGTCAAGGTCAAAGGAAAATTCAAGGTCAAAAATTTTGATGCAGTTGAAAAGCTTACATCAGTATGTATCAGCATATGACGTTTTATTGAAGTCGGACATGACAAACACTATATGCCTCGGCCATATTCATGGCAGGGCATAAAAAACTTGAATCTACACTATATGAGGATGTTTCCATATCAAAATGACTAACAAGCAAATTCAAAGAATTGTGGTCCCCTGCTTTCCGTGTCCTAGTGGATGGGATGCCATTATTTATGACATATTGTTTCAAATATGCACGCCCTATCATATGTCATTCAAAAGTAATCACCAAAGTTAAAATTTTTGAAAATTAGGTAAAACATCAAGGTCAAGGGGTAAAAAATCACAGCATGCTTGGAAACATATTGTTACAGGTAATGTACATGTCAAATATAAAAGTACTATCTCTTCTCAATCAAAAGTTATAAGGAAATATAACATTTTTGAAAAGTAGGTTAAACTTCAAGGTCAATGTCACAGAGTCAAAAGTCATGATATATTTAGAAAGGTCTTGTCACAGGTAATATACATGTATAATATGAACGCCCTATCTTTTCTCTTTCAAAATGATCATTTGAAATAATGTTAAATTTTTTGAAAAGTAGGTCAAACTTCAAGGTCAAGGTCATGGGTTCAAAAATCATGGTATGTTTAGAAAGTTCTTGTAGGTAATGTACATGTGAAATATGAAATCCCTATCTCTTATTATTCAGAAGTTATGACCAAGGTTAAATTTATTGTGACAGACGGACAGACTGACAAACGGACAGACTGACAGACAAATGAGATTTAATGTCCCCTAGGTCCCTTTTGTGAAAACGGACGACAATAATGCCCTTGCTATTCATGAGAAGAAGATTTATGATGGAAAAAATCCCCTGCATTTTTCTATGTAAATCATTGGATCCCCATATGTGGCCCCATCCTACCCCAGTGGGTCATAATTTTAACAAATTTGAAGCTACACTGTCTATGTAAAGAAAGTTTCAACTTTTTGGGCCCAGTCAGTGGTTCTTGATAAGACTTTTTTAAAATGATACCACCAAATTTTCACTAATTCTTGATTATCCCTCCTTGAAAGAGGGTGTGACCCTTCACTTGAACAAACTTGAATCCCCTTTACCCAAAGATGCTTTGTGGCTGGGTTGGTTGAAATTGGCCCGGCGGTTCTAGTGAAGAAGACAAAAATGTGAAAAGTTTACAGGCGGACAGATGAATGACAAACAAAATGTGATCAGAAAACCAGAAAAACTCAAGTGAGCTAAAAACTGATGATCACAAGTACTTGGAAAGAGTTACAGTATTTGAAAAGCAGTTTTTTTTTCATGCATTAATTGTTTTCAGAAGCTGAAAAGGTATGACTTGTATCCATGTTGAAAAAACTTCACATTTCAGGAAACAGTATGATTAAAAATAGTTAATCAAGGTGCTTTGAGTAGCAAAATAAGCTAAACTGGTATAGCTAATTCAACCACAGAGCTTAGTGAATTTTAAAATGCACAACCTTTTCAACTCTTAATCATTCTTAAAATATTTATATCATCATTTCTGATTCAAGGGAGAACTAGAGATATGATCAGAAGTATATCCATTGACTAATAAACATGTACATGTATATTGTGTTTTTTAAGTCATTAATGTTTGTTTGTTGTTAAATGTCCCTCTTGGGAATTTTTCACTCATACGGAGACACCACCACTTAAAAATAATGAAGACGTACAAGTCGGATTTAAGGTTAACATTCATTTTAGGAATTTTCAACAATTAATTAAGACGTAAAGAGATAACTCCTTCCCCTTGCCCCTTCCCCTTCCCAGACCCCAGTTTGTTCATGTATGCAAACTAGTCTAATACTTTGGTTTGACATAAAAAAAATGTGAATACATACAAATAGTTTAATGGTCCATCTCTTTGAATGATTTTCATTCCTAATTCTAGGTTGACCCAAATTCATGAATGAAATGTCAAGTAATCTTATCATTGATGCACTTCTATTTAATTTGATGTAGTCATATTATGAACAAGAGAGTGGGGATGACCTCAAGGGTTCATAACCTTAAACCATTAGATGTACATAACATAATAACACAAGAAACAAAATTATGTCTAGTCAAATGGAAGAATTTTCTACTATTTAGGAGTCGCATGATCATTTGTCATTTCAGGGACAGGGAGCGGCTAGGGAGATTGGAACCCCCCCCCCCCTGGAATTTGCAGAGTTATTTAAATAGGACTATATACTGATTTACAGAAGCAAATAAAAAATGACTTTGGATGCCCTCCCCCTTTAAAAACATGGACCCCACCATCATTGTTTTTATTTTGTTTGTTTGTTTGTTTGTTTTTTATTTTGCTCCTCAGAAAATTCTGGGCTGGAATTTTTTTGGACCGAGGTGTGGACCCCCCTCCCCCCCGGAAAAAAATTCCCGGATCTATGCCTGTAACTGAATGTAATGTCGACAACGAGAGATAACTCTTCAGAATGTGAAATTCGTCTATTGTGGCATCGATGATCCACTCTCTACGATCGGCTCATACATTCAGTGTCTGAGAGAGAAACGAACGACAACTCTGCATAGGAGATTGCCGATGATCTTTGATCCTTTTTAAACTTTAACCTAACCATTTGCATTTTGGTTTATTTTACCCCAATCTATACTTAAACTTGTACTTACCGACTGTCATAGGTCCTGTCAACTTCATGAAATATAATCCAATTAAAACACAAAATGAATTAATTTCCACTGATATACATGTAACACTGCACCATGTCACATGGCATGTGCAATCTAAAAATGATAATGGTAAAACTAGTACTAGTACTGGTAGGGTGACGCAAGCCCAATGTGATGTAGAAATTTTCAAAAAGGTGTTCACATACATGTACAGTACAAGAACAAATTTTAAATTATCATAACAAACGATGTTTTAACATAACTTTGCCATCTAGGCCTATTTCCAAAAACAGGCAAATTGTGTGTGTGTGTATTGGGGGGGGGGGGACACATATAAATTGATTGGGTATGGCTTTTCAAGGAGGTTTTTGCCTAATCAAATACTAAAAAAAGTTTGCACATTTTGATAAATTCATCAAAAACGCTTTGTACTAAAATAATATTATTTGTTGTTGAGAAGATAAATTTAATTTAAAAAGTTCCAATTATGGGCCAAAAATTTATATCCCCCCCCCCTTTTTATTAAAACCTAATTTACAACATTAATTAAATTCTGATATTTCAGACTGGTAATGAATTAAGTATATGAAATGCGTATAAGAGGTTCATGGGTCACATGGTCACCTGAGCATTTTATGCTCGATTTGACGAATACATGTACTGTGTAAATTATAGAATTATTTGGACTTTTTCCTTGGTAAGCCCAATATGAAGGAGTGTGCATTTAGAGGCAAACACCTTAGTGCGGGTATTACTGTCTCATGACAGCATCTAGTTATATCTACATTTAATGTACTTGACCAGCAAAATATTCAACACACGGTCTAACAAATGTAATTTTAGCAATTATATAGTAAAATTTATATAGGTTCGCAGCACTTTTGACAAACTACAAAGAGTGTTGAAAAAAATTATACATTAAACTTAGATTTTTAACTTGGTTATGCACTTGCGATATTTGAATCTCTAGATGACCTCAATACTGCAGGTATATTTGCTAAAATCACGTGACTGTCACATTACGTGTCCAATCTAAATAAGAAATATAAATGTCCTCAACATGTAGTTTTCAGCCACATTACATTTGTACGTTAATAGTAAAGGCCTAAAAAGAATCGCCTATCCTTGTAAAGAATGTGTTTTCTGTCTAAAAAATTCGCCGATATTTCCATTTGGCACCTTAACTGTACTGCGTAACAAGGTTTTTAGTGAAAGGGGTAATAACTTTTGAAGGGGACAATCTTAGGGGACAAGTATAAAACCTTTGAAATAGTTTTAAAAGGACATATTAAAGATGCAAAGATATAAAGTGTAGGCTGAAAGACAGAAGAGATATAATAAGAGCTTAATTTCTCAAAATTTTTAATTTTTTGTAAACATCAAAAACTTTCAGGGGCAATAACTCATTTCGCAATGAATAGATTGAAAAGTCCTATCAAGTAGTCGAAAACACCGGTGAAGCTTCTGTATTTCTACGGTTTACGGTTTCGAAGGAGTTGCGATAACAAGCTTTTATTGCAAAAGGGGATGTAACTCCTTGAGGGGTCAAAGTTGGTATATGCAGGGTCAACTGCAAACATCTTTTAAGGAGTACATTGTTATGGACTATAAATCTTTTCGATAAATCTTGAAACTCAAAATCACACGGCGGAATAATAATAAGAAACAGAAGAAAATCAATAGGTCTTTCCACAGACCTAATAATAAGAATAATAAAGGTCTTCCTCTACAGAAGACCTTCTTGTTATTCTTAGGTTTGTTTTTTTACTTTATAATTATGTTCCCCAAACGAAATTTGTGGATATTTTGTTTTTAAATATTATTATTGTTTTTACATCTTATTATTATTATTATATCACCCCGAACGAGATCGAACAAAAGCAGGAACAAAACAATAAATTTCTAAAGATTGATGTGTTATATGTAAAGGCTTGTTTATTAACGGATCGAAATAGAGTTAATGTGCTTTTGTATTATTGCATGGAAATATTCCCTCGCTATAACCAAATCCTTGAAAAAGAACAAAGAGTACGTGCAAACAAATTTATTATAGTGCTAAAAAAGTGCAAAGAACATCTGCACACCTGCACACACACAACACGCACACCTACAGCACGCATACAAAAAAACCAAACAAAATAATAATAAACAAAAATAATAATAATAATAATGATCGTATCAATACACCGACTATAATATCGTCATACCAGACCCGACAAGTGTTTCATTGCCATGTGCAAATAAAAACAAAATCAAAGACACTGACTGGCGAGACCACAGCGGTTGACCCAAGACGTCTCCGTATACTGTTCATCACTGTTCATAGACACACAGTTGGTTACTCATGGAATTACGGTTACGACACTGTCCAAAGGTCGCACATCGCTCTAGCCGTCAACGTCTTAGTACTTAGTATTTCCTCGAATGTCTCAGCACCTGCTACCTTAAACACGCACATACACAGCTGGTCACCTATAATAACACATTATTTAAAGGTCTGGGCTTCCATAGTCGGTAATAAATGCATTCATACAGGATACTTGAATATGTCGGGTACATTATTTAGTACAAATAAAACTTAACAAAGTAATGAATTAATACCCTTTTCTCTAAAAAAAAAAAAAAAAAAAAAAAAAACCTAGCTAACAAAATTTACAGTTCAATCTCACCTCTGCCATATTTCTCAAAATTACTCTATTGTCCACACAGGAAAACTTCTCGAACACAAACAAACCATTCAGACCAAATGCACGCAGTCATTTTTCATTTTAGGGCCGTTACACACGGTAAGGCTTGCCTTATAAGTCTAAAACCATACGTTTTGCCGGACGTACGGCTCTCGTGTCCACACGTTAAGGCAAGAATTACAAGATTATATATAACATTTCCATAAATCCCATGTGTTTCGAGCCATAAATAGTGCATTCAGTCATTAAAATAGAAGAATAGATTACTAGGCTTTTTAATTATTATACCAACAAGTCCATTCACACTTCTTAAAAAGAGGAAGAGATAGAACAGAAGCTTTTGTGGATATTTCAATTAGCTTATTCGAAAATACTTTGTGTTCACTTCAATATACCCACGTGTATGATTTGATAAAAATAGAATGACATTTGGACAAATGATTTTCATTGGTTGAGAAGAAAATTTCAGCTAAGTCTTGTATTAAGAAATAGAGCAGTGTTCTATTTGTAAGTCAGACTTGTAAGGGTCAAAAAACCGTGTATTAAGGGTGTACACACGGTAAGGATCATGACTTATAAGGCAAGCCTTATCGTGTGTACTGGCCTTTACACACACCTTCTCACTCCTACGGCCTACTCAGAGCTAACTTACACGTAGATAAATTGTTAAAACCGGTCTGACAGTCGTGCCCAGCTATCCGTACCGACTATACGATGAGAATGAACCTATGGTACACCATATCCAACATAATCAAATTAAACAAAATTGTGACGTGATCAACTGATCTTCCAGTTTCTTTATTTTTTTTGTCCCAATTAGTTTTGGTAAACACATGTATTTAAAAAAAAAGCTGATATGTTTTTTCTTTTAATCATGAAACACTTCTACATCAGTTACACTGCAGCCATATTCACCTTCAAATAGCGTGTCTATGTATACCCTCTTTTTATCAACATCTTCATTCTTGCTTTATCTTATGGGAAGGATAGTACGGCGAAAAATTCTCACTGTGTGTCTAATACTACATACTTCCCCGTCATCAAGATCTTCTTTGTTACATGGGTGGTCATCAGTCATGTATGTTGCTGGTAGAGGTGTAGGAGATCGTGGAATATACCACAGGTACCTGTGGAATAGATGGTGTAGCACCACCCCCTCCGATATTCCAAGAAGAACAAGGTACAGTTTCAATACAAATCTGGCCCTGTATTTTTCTAAGATATGAAACTGATGAAATAAATTAAAATTCATGTTCTCTGAAATGTTGAAACTCCATGCACTAAGATCGAACGACTCGTTCTTTTCATTTAACGTCCGAAATGCTAATTGTGACGTCATAATCTTGTGCATTTTCCCGTATTTTCTTAGAAAAGTTGCAGAAGACTATTGAAGTGGGCGACGGCTGTGGACACTTTTTTTTCTCAAGGAAAATACCCCAAGAAATGAGTCATTTTGAGGCTTTTTCTGCTTAAAACTTGGAAAAATTCGAAATTAGTTACGTCAAATTTCCAGAATGGTCCTCCTTCATGCCATATACGTTCTTGAATTATCACATTTGTATACTCAAAGCGTATTTATGCCAATTTTAACACTTTTTGAAAACATTAAATTTTTAATGCACAATAAAGCCAAAACCGTACCTTCTACTTTGTATTAGACACGATTTCTTATCAAAAATACATGAATTCTTAGCCTATAATACCTATTTTCCGATATCTGATATCATTTTTCGCTTTTGCTAAGTTTTAAAGATTGGCCCTCTACGGTATATAAAACTACTGAAGGTAAGAAATTAAGTCTTTACAAACATGCTGGAGTCCCCGCTTCGAGGAAGATTTTCAATGGGGATGGGCGGGGTACACCATCCTTTCGTCAGATGTCTGTAGAAAATACTCTTAAAAAATCAATTGACTCTTCGAACTTTGGAAAGCGGCATGTCTGTAAAAAAGAGTAGACCCTGCCCCCCCCCCCCCCCCCCCAACGAAATAAACATATCTTTTATTGTGGGGGAACTTTCTTTTTGCAAAAAAAAAAAATGAATAAGATGTCATTTGAATTGAATATGACCCTCCCCCTTTTCCAAAAAAAAAAAACCCCTCCATGTATTCAAAGGGGAATACAAAAATTATGTAAATGTGAAAAAAATAGACAGATGTTAAATACTCCGTAATTTGAATTTATAATTTATGGACCTCTCGAATTACCATGTACGAAGCGAAACCAATTAAAACATATATAACATACATGTGGATGAATGTACACATGCCAAATCCAAAACAAGATGATTTTTCCAAAATTTAGTTTATTAACTCAAAATAGTGAAATAATTTACCTATTAACAATGTATCTGCATTTATATGTATTTAAAAAGAAATAAATCTATCATGTTATTTTCCTTTTCCTATTTGAAGGGTAAAATATTTTTAGGCTGTTCAATAATTCTTATTCTATTTATTTTTAATCAAGGTTTCAAAGCATTAACTCTAAATATTATAACAATAAATAATTTCAAAATCATTTTTAGTTTGCATCATTCATAAAACTAAAAACTTCAAATAATTTATTTTTGGAAAAATATCCAAAAAGAGTAAGATGCAATAATTTGTTCAGTGCCTTGAATTATAGTTATTATTCAATCAATCAAACTGTGCTTAAGACACATTTTTATCAGAAAAAAAAATATTCAATTTTGATTACTTTGTGAAATATATGGTCGATACAATGACCTTGTCAGCAAATACAATTTATCATTGAGTCAAATGCTGACTGACGTTTTTCATACTAATTGTTAAGCCATTATTTACACACTGAATTGTCGACGGATTTTTCCTTTATTTCCCGATCATGACAAGGAGCACACGGCGGGTGTGACCGGTCGGCAGGGGATGTTCACTCCTCTATGGCACCTGATCCCACCTCTGATGTCTGGAGGTCCGTGTTTGCTCTACTCCTATTTTGTATTGTTTTATGGACTTTTGAGCTTGAATACTGTTCGTTATCACCATATATTTCATATAGGTAACACATGTTAACTGTATCTCTACCCCTTATGGGGCCTCTTAATTGATTGTGATAGTAGTGTATATAGTTTGCCAAAACATTCTGTCTTTCCATATTTGGTTTACAGTTATTTATTTAAATTGATTAATTGAAAAATGTCGAACGATGAAGTTTACCTCAATATTGCAGAAGACATCGTTAAAAAGACAAAATCATAATAAAATCGGTTCATTTTTACATTTCTCGAGATCACCCCTGGCACAATGCTTTGAGTGTTTGCTCATAGGTTTTGGAGTAAGGTGCTTATCCTTACGTCGCGGGTTCATAACACTGTAAGATGCAAGAAGGCTTTTTCTCTGTAGGTGCTGGCGGCATGAAAAAGATCCAATACTACTCTTGTTTTATCAACTTGTTTGTCAAATGCTTGCATCGTTTTAAAAAACTGTTCGTACGTAGTACGTATCCTTGAATATCGAATCACTCTATTTGCACGTCATAAGGCTATATTGATATTTAAGTGAAGGACGTTGACAATCTAAAAGCTACAGTCATCACGTTTATCATCAAGTTTTGTTGCAAGGTTACCTTCAATGTCTTTTTCTAGTAAAATATCCAGATGTGTTTGACTCTGTGTTATCTTTTATTACGAGTTCACTGAGTCGACATTTTATAACCCGTTCATGTTAACAGGAATGTTAGGATTTTACACAAGTACTTATGGTTTAAATAATGTTTGGCAACTACATTATAACAGACTATGACGTAGCTAAACTAAGTGGATTGAGTGGATCAATCTATTTTCATGAGTCCTAAATGTTGACAGAAATGTTCAAACATTTTGATATTTTTACAGAAAATGAAGAATTTAAATGAATTGTTTAAACTTTATACAAGTACTGATATTTAGCTACATTATAAGAGGTTATGACGCAGTTAAACTGAGTCGTGAGGCCATATGTCCATCCTCCTATTTAATTCTAACATTTCACTCCTTTATTTAATTACGAACATATATATATATATATATATATATATATATATATATATATATATATATATATATATATATATATATATATATATATATATATCTCAAAAGTATATTCTTTATGGATTGCTTAAATGCACTTTAAATAAGACTTAATACATCATCACTTCTTAAATATGAAAACTTGAAAAATGACCCCCCCCCCCTCCCCCCCAAAAATCGTTTTGTCCTTCAATAGAATACATATTAAATTTCTCAATTATAATTACCCGGTACCGTATATCTGGTATTTTGTACAATTGCCAAATGTTGTAAAATACCAGAAATCCGCCAAAAAAATTCTTAAATTTCATACATATTTTATGAACGCATAATTATTTTTAATTTTTTCAACCGCTGTCAAATGTGCATGTGTGAAATTATTTTCTTTAGTTAGCCAGCAAATTTATAACTAATAACTGTTTATTAGACGCAGATTTATAGCTCGCTGGTCTGATAATATAACGATAAACGACCAGAGAGCTACATTGTCATCATATTAAAATGTACATTTGCTGCGCACAGAAAGTGAACTGTTTCTCGATTTATTTAAACTACATCTCAAAATATGAATAACGATGTGTTCCGTAAATATTCTTTTACTATTTCAACAACAATACATTTCCCATAACTGTTGTTAATTCATGTAACCCTTTTGGGCGTGAAATTGAGACCATCTCAAATTTTGCCTGCCACTTTTTACTGCCATTTTGTAGGACAACACAAATCGACCCAATGCGCTTTGCAAATGTCAACCACAAGAATAATTGCTACTGGTTTAAAGAATATTTTTTAGGAAATCGAGCTTTCGTGCAGTTGAGGTAAGAATTTGATAAAAAATAATTCAAGAACCGATACCAACTTTTTGTGCGCAATAAATACACAGTAAATCAACCTATAGGGAACACGCTTTATAATGAATTGGCGCTTAAGAAGAAGTAATTTCAATTCCCGCAGGCTTTGAAATATATTGCGAACTTAACACATGTAACATTCCAAAAAGTCTTCTTTTTTTTTAAAAGAATTCTTAAAAAATATAAAGAAAATGTGTAATGTTGCTACCGCAGTGTAAAATATACATGCAGTCTCAAATACAGGTTGACTTAGCATCATGCAGTGCCGATTTATGCAACGCGAGTCAACGTTATCTGGTCCGTAAGAAATAATTGGGGGTTGGAGCGTTTGTATTTACTCTGGTTGAATTACTTGTCAGAAAAAATATATATCAATAATAAACAGAAACTGGAAAAGAGTTCCTCATAGTGCTACGCAGAATTTTCCGTATGCTCGCTGCGCCGCCTTGACGTAAAATCCATTTTTCGTCCTTATTAGATTTCTATACCGCGGTTATTTTTTTTTAATGATCTCCGTATTTCTGATCGAAATTCTAACAAACCTGCACAAATTGAAGTCAATTTGTAATTGGAAAATTATATGCATAAATTGAATTATTTTCCCTCTTACTATGGGTCCATTGGGAGTTAGAACGTTTGTGTTACATATTTTCAATACCTAATTTTGTCAATACGCCGAGTACCCCTACCATTGACACATTAATATACATGTACCCATGAAATGAAGAAATAGCAAATTGGTAAAATATTTCTTGCTTTTATTAATTCTTAGTGTTTATCAAACGTATATGCAAATTATCAACGAAGGACGTTTATTAGAAAGAAGATTATACACAATTTTTCAATAATTTCCAAACAGCCCTCGTATTCACCCTGAACACTGTCAAGCCAGCTGTCTTAGAAATACATAAAACTCTGCAGTATTCTACCAAAGTCATTTACTGTAAATGTTTTTGCGGTTTAGTTAAATCTCAACAATTCAAAACAAAGAAATTAATTTTACTAACATTCAGATGTTAATTTACAAAATAATTCCTTGTTATACTGTGTATCGTTAGTTAGAAAATATGGATTCAAAAAGAATGAATGTTTCAGATGTAGGTGTAGGATTTATTTCTAATTGCAGGAATATGGCATCATTATCCATTCTTTCTAGATCCGTGTTTAAGGGCCTGTGTAATATTATTGGCAGTGACCGGGAGGTACGAACAAGACGAATTGCCATGGATATAGAAGAAATAACAACAGTTCCTGGGTGTGTAAGAGACCCTTTATTTGGCGAGACGTCTTTTCACTGGTCTTTAAATGGGAGCAGGAGAGATGGTTTTTGTTTGCCAGGATCTGACTTTGATGTTATGTTTTGGAATAATAATGTGGTAGTGATTCCAGAAAATGGGGCAAGGGAGCATTATGTTCCAGCTCAAAATTTGACAAGTAAAGTATATCTGAAATGTGTAACGTGTCATCCCGGATTTGTTTATTTGAAAGTAGTGTATTGTTCTCTTGCGAATTATATAATTGACTTCGACAACATATCTCCACGACTTTTGAATGGTTTGAAAACACATTTCATTCTATTTCCATCCATATCCGTTGAAGGAAATGATGTGTATCTCCTCAACTTTTTTGTTATTGAAGATTTAAAATACATGATGACAAATTTATTGCATTTGCATGGACCGTGTCTTATGTTTCCTTTCGTTAAAACAGAACTTGACATCGCATCTTCTTTAAAAGGCAATTTTTGGCCTCCAACAGCTACAGAATGGATCACCAGATCTACTATTTGGCCTCAGATGGATGTCATTCAAAGTATTGTCAATGGAGGTTGCCATTTCGTAGCCGTAGGAAGCAGACAATCCGCACATCAGAATCGAGAGTGGAGAATATCGTTCTCAAAAGTAGAAAATATCTTGATAAAATCTTTCAACCATTGTCAATTTCTAACATACGGCTTATTAAAGCTATTTTTTAAGGAGGTTGTAACTGAAGATGGTGAACCCTCTTTCTGCTCATACTTTGTTAAAACTGTGATTTTCTGGCGAGTGCAAGAAAACCCTTTAGATTGGTCACCGGAAAACCTTCTTTCCTGTGTTTGGATGTGTTTTAAGAATATTATACAATGCGTATACAAAGGTAATGTCCCAAATTTTTTCATCCCCAATAATAACATGTTGAAAAGGAAGTTCAACGAATGTTCCCGACTAAGACTTTTTAACAGATTGTATGTTCTCTATGAACACGGAATAAGCTGCATATTTCTTTCTAAATCAATCAGATATGCTTTAAAGCAGGAAAAACGCATTATATGCAGTACAAATTTAGAAGCTGTAGAATATACGGAGATTCGCAATGATTTGCATTTCTTTTCAGGAATTGATTATTTTCCATTATTTCCTTACATAACTTTTGGTGCAGACACTATAGCGTTTAATACCGTGCATTGGTTTATATGCAATTACACATCACATAAATTCATTACAAGTGAATCATTTGTAGTAGCAAACAAATCTCTGACAATGTATTTGCATGATCAGATCTTCAGAAAAGTTATAAAGGACCAAGACCAGACTAACAGAAATGTGTATTTCAAATGCAAACTTGCCCCTAAATGGTTACAAATCTCAGCTCTTATGGGGGATTTGAGCATGCCTCTCTACAGAGCAATGTATATGTATATGAATAGATTATATGAAGATGCAGTTGCTTTACTTCGCCAAAGAAAATGTTTGCTGAAGAAACCGTACGTGATTTACAATGGACAAGTTGATGGTTCCGTCTATATGGAACACTTCAGTGGGAAAACATTGCAGTATAAATGTAGGAAGGCGGTAACTATGGATGTGCTAATACCAAGTGATGTTCTACAGACATTCCTTGACTTTGACACATCTGCATTGCAAAATAATGGATGGTCAGTTTTACGAATTCCTCCTTTTGTTTTTTTGCATATGTTAGAAATATTATGCTATGATAAGCTTATTAATCATGACAAAAGACAGAGAGCCCTTCACGAACTCTACTTCCTTGTTCATTTTGACAATGGCATGTACGTCCCTAAACATCTTCGAGACATTTCTTGGGGTTTACTTGGGATCTGTCAGTATATATGTGGTGATTATCAAGGATCGCAAAATTCTTATGCGAAGGCTCTTGAATGTGAGGATGCTAACAACATTAGGGGTGCAATGGCACAAAGATTACAATTCATTGCAGATTATGAAAGCCGTTTACAAAATAGATAAAAGTATTAACTCCTTTTGTAGTCTTCAGTAATTTTAATGGTATATGTCTGTAATTTCAGCTTATGTTCACAATACCTTAATCTATTTTTTTTGTATGTACATTTCAAAACGATTTAAATTATGATGATTGTTTGTTGTTACCTTATCATTTGTTTTGTAAGCATGTAAAAATAATTAAAATGACTCTTCTGACATAAAACACTGTACTTAGCATTTTAAAGCATTTATCAAGATAGAAAATAATAACATTTATAGCTATCATAGGAGCGTAATTTCCGAGATCAGTCCGTAATCTGTATTTTGAAATTTAAATCCGTGTTAGATATAGAATTTCCATAATACCTTAGCAAAAAATACCTATAAACTACAGTAAATTATTGTTTACTATATTAAACGATTGTTTGTTTACAATCAATGTAGATTTTTAAAAGTTTTGTTTGAGTTAAATGTACATTTAATTCAACTGTTAATATCACACCTCTCTAGCTGTGTGTGCTTGCTTGAAAGACACTGGAAGGGATTATTGGTATTAAGATAAAACCGCCTTAAGATTCACAGACCATTATTTTTTGTTGGGTCGGACATTTTCAAGGACTGCGTCCCGATTCCAACTTTTTGAATGTTTACCCCCCAAAAATGTATTTATTGACATATCTTATAATTGGCAAAATTTAGTAACAGATGGTCATGAGTTAATTGTATTACAAGTAGACCTAAAGATTATATTTTTGCATACTGCATTTTTCTGCAAATACTCTGGTATTTTATTGCATACTCCACAAAATATACGAACTATGTGTCTTATACACACGTACTTTACACCGTACATTATAGCTACTACATACTTTAATATACTTGTTTACTATTAGAATAATACTTGAAATGATAGCATTGCACAGATTACTCAATCACATCATTTACATCAAAATCAAGAACTAAGGTCCTTGGCCATTTCAGGAAACTGTATAAAATAAAAAAAAAATAAATTAATAAAACATACTTACCTCAGAAGAGATGTGAAATTCTGGTCAAAGCTTTATCTTTATGAAGAATACTACCATAAATACTCGAGGAAGTCAAGTCCGTCTGCTCTACTCAATTGCTACACCCAAACTGACTACAAAACGGCACTGGATTTAAATCCGCCAAGTAAATTCTACTGAACAAATAAAATATTATGGAACACAGTTATGACATTCAAGTTAGTTATTTTCATAGCGAAAATTGTATGTTAAAATATATGGAACCATGTTTGGACGTTAATTGTGACATACAATTCTCTTTTCTGCTTGAACTTTCAGTAAGGCATTCTCGGCTATACATAATTAGCGTCTCTCATATAGTAAAGTAGATTCTCATAGGTTGTCAGATTAGCTCATCAATACTGAAATTTATACAGCTTTTCAATCACGGGTGAAATACACATGGGATAAAAATTGGTCAGACCTCAACTAGTGACACATTGACCCAATGCCATCGTTTCTTACAGTAAAGAGGTGTGGCGCAAGGTTATCATGACTTGATGTTAGACGCAAAGTGTACTGTTCCTTTTTGTGGCTCTTTCTAAATGATTTTTGATGTTTTGATGATTTCCTCAAATAACATATAAGCCACATTGACAAAATATATACCCTTTTTCTTAATTCATTATCAGACCAACTGTCTTAATTAGTATGTAGTCAAAAATACGCTGTTTTCTGAGTCCAGGCGTGTAAATAATGAAATTAGCAACCATATTTTATCACTGCGTTATCTTCTCAATCCACCTACCGTAGATGGATTTAATTTAACACAGATTTAACACCTTGCTAACACAAGCACACCTTCGAACAACATTTAATCATATGCTTACTTTAACACACTAGTTAATACAGAGATAACACTGTGTTAAATTTAAACCCCTTTTGAACAACTGAGCCCGGGTCAGTAGCTATATACATGTAAGGTGAAGTCAGGTTTGTCTTAGATAGCGCATTTTATCCTTGACCAGCGGGAGTAGTTCCACATTTATGTTCATGGATGGTTATATAGCTGGTGACTGAAGGCAGGGTAAGTGCAATTTAATTACATTGCTAACATTGTACAGTAATTTACTATATTTTAATATCTTGAACTTGCTCTATTTGTATCGTCAGACTGTCATTACGAGGGACGATCAGAAAATTCTGCAAGTATATCAATAAAATAAAAAGAACAATATGTATCAAAATGTAAACTAGTTTAATCCTTCAAAGTAACCCCCTTTTACATTCACACACTTTTGCAAAGTGCATACCCATGATTTGAAAGCCCCTAGGTAGTCTTCCCTTGGAATACTGTCTAAGCACTGATAAACAGCACTACCAACTGCACTGCGCGAAGTATATCGGCGTCCAGAAAACATTTTTTAAGTCTAGGAAATAGAAAAAAAAGTCTCAGGGACTAAGGTCGGGAGAATATGGGGGATGGGGAAGCTGAACAACCTTTTCATCCTTCAAAAAACTCTGAACTATTTTACTCTTATGAGCTGGGGCATTATCATGAATGAGCTTGATGTTCTTCAAACCTGACTTTGGTCTTTTCTTTTCATAAACTTTTTAATTTTTTTTCAGTACATTATTTATTTTTGTAAAAACGTCGAGAGATAACTCGACCTTGCGGAGTTGGATTTGCACAACTGGGCCACTAGAATTAAGGAAAATAGCATACAAAATTTTCTTAGCACTCTGACACCTTTTTGCAATTGCAGGACGCTCACTATTCTTTTTAACCCACATCATATCGTTAATTTTTTCTTTGCGGTTCAAAAAAGTATATCCAATTTTCATCACCTGTTAGCAGGTCAGCAAACTTTCTTCTGTCACAGTTTTTATATATTTTTAAAAGTTTTCTGGCAAATTTTAAAGGCGTTGACTTTTGTTCTGGTGTCAAGAGATGCGGTATCCATCGTGCACATATTTTACGCAGGCCATTTTCTTAACTGCAACCACGTTTCCATCAGTAACGGCTGTCTTTGGTCGCCCTGGCCTTGAGAAATCTTTAACGACCTCTACGCCATTCTTGATCTTTTTCAACCAGCGACAAACTGTGCTTAATTAAGCGGCAGAATCTCCATAAATCTGACAAATTTCATTTAAAATTACTTTTGAAGGTATATCAAGAATGCCTCTCACTTTTATATAGGTCCTTATTTCAGCCTTCACTGTAGTTTTCAGTTCACTGGGAGAAAATGGTCAGTATGTACGACTACCTCTTTTTTCTTTTGTATATAACTTTTGAAACAGTGAATAAAACGATGAGAAACTTTAGACAGATACAGGTAATGAATGTATCTACCCGTGCATGACATTAATATTTGTCATCTACTAAGGAAACCTATGGAATAACATTACTTGCATTATTTTCTAATCGCCCCTCGTATATTCGAATTGTATACGGGAATTGTTTTTGATTGGTTAACAGTGAGTATAGGCTTAAAAGTAATTATGTTGGCTCTTTACTTAATATGTTATGGTATAGCGTACATTATTTTGCTTTGCAGTATCAAACGACGTGATTCATACTAGTAAGAACTGTATATTTTAACATTCAAATGTTAAAGCACTTACCTGTTCTTACAGGATGACCTAAAGCATTCAGTCAAAGGAATCGTCACTGGAAGGTGTGAAAAGGTGAAATGTCAGAACTCTGCTATTCAGTCAATTTTTTTAGACTTTCAATCACCTTTATGTTAGCTGAATGGCAGAGATATTTCCCGTTTCGGGCCCTGTTGTATTGTGTCTGAAAGATTTGTTGACGGTTCCTGTATAACTACAATAGAGTGCTTGCTTAGTGACGCATTGCCTCTGTCCGAGGTGGCAACCTACAGTGTAGATGACTACACGAGGGCATGGTACGCTTTGCGGAGGGTGGATGTAAATAACTTGATTTCCTGATTTTCAAATCAGGACTGGTGAACGCTTTAGACGCTTTGGAATGTCGACGACGTTATGGCGATGTGCAATGGGCGTGGTATCCACATACACTGCAAATTTCGTTTGTTAAACTGAGAAAGGACGTAGAACGATGTAGGCACAGGGGCTCCAAGATGGACGAAAATAGATATTTTTGTGATCACATAACGTACTGTAGTAATTTGTTTACTATACACTTACACACCATACTAAAATTAGATTATAGTTCAAGTCTTGGTTGACCCATTCAAAGATAACAGGGTAGAAGCTGTTTTATAGATAAAATTGACAGTAAAGAGGAACCTGTTAAGGTCTGTTTCTTTTAGGGAGGTTGGATCCTGCTATCAAAAGTAATAAGGATTTTTTATCAAGTATATTTTTAGAATTTATACACATAGCTCAATTAAAAATCAAAACAAAAATTGGGGTCATTTCGCTTCCTTTTGCGCTACAGAGTATTTAGTTTGACCTTTCTGCACTGTAAATACATCTTAGACATAAACCAATTTTTAAAGTTTTTCCTCCAATATTTTTTATTCAAATAAATTATGGGAACAAGGACAGTCTTATTTCATCTTGAATAGACACATTAAAATTTGTGACAACGAAACAAATTTCAAACAAGCTAATTGAGATAATTTGTGCCTCTCGCTTAGGGAAAAAAAGAAGAAGAGAAATTTCGGAACCCCCCCCCCTCCCCCGATCTGTAGAATTATTAAATGTATACTTGTATATTGAAGCAAATAAAAATGCAAATATGGATATAAAGATTTGATTGCTTAATCTTTAAAATGTGTATAGAAGATTCTTTTTATATAGAATATTCATCACACTGTAATAATGATTTTATGAGTTTGTACAAGCCAGACGTCATAACTTTTTCATCT
Source organism: Saccostrea echinata (assembly GCF_033153115.1). NCBI lineage: Eukaryota > Metazoa > Mollusca > Bivalvia > Ostreida > Ostreidae > Saccostrea > Saccostrea echinata. The sequence continues at coordinate 4,444,063 of NW_026889776.1, forward strand.
CACAAGTTGAATACTATCATAAGGTTTATCCAAAAAAAAAAAGATCGTCCGGGATTTGAACCCGGGTCTCTCGCTTGCTAAGCAAGCATCAAACCCCTAGACCAAGGAGGCACTTGATTACACAGCAGATTAAATGCAAACAGTAGGTCACATATAATGTTTATATACACATTCGATATTGTCAAAATTTTACACAATACATGTTGTCTATTTAGCCTTTGCTAAACAGTTCTAATAGGTGTAATTAGAATATAAAGTCGGCCGACAACCTGAATTATACGTAATAACTCTCCACGTGCCCCTGTGCTAAAATAGTGCCAAGCGACTCTTAATACAATGAATAATTAAAAAAAAAACGAGGTGGGATACTTTGAGTGGGTCGAGAGAGGGCCTAGGGAGTTATGGTATGAAATTTCATTACAAAATCTCAAAAGCTTCTTGAGATATCGCCCGGAAACACAAGTGATACACACAGACGGAATGTATGAATTTACGACCTTGAACTTTGACCTTTTGACCTCAAAATCTATAGCGGTCTTTTTTAGGCCACAGGGTGTTGTTATGTAAAATTTCATTGCAAAAGCTCAAAGGATTCTCGAGATATCGAGCGGAAACGAAAGTATTAAAACAGACAGAATTTATGAATTTATGAACTTGACGTTTGATCTTTTGACCTCAAAAACAATAGGATTCTTCTTTAGGCCATATGGAGTTGCTGTGCAAAATTTCATTGCGAAAGCTCAAAGGGTTCTCGAGATATCGAGCGGAAGAGAAAATGTTACAGACAGACAGAAATACAGATGGACGGACGGACGCACACAGACCCAAATTAATATCTCCCACTTTCAGTGAAAGCGGGGGAAAATTGCTCCGCATGTTCAATTATTTGACCTTTTTGCACTCAAAAACTTTCATTTTTCTGGCATTAAAAATTTAACACGCAAAATAAAAATCATTTGAAAGTAATGACATTTTACTGAATTTAAGAAGAATGGTTAAAAAGTATCTTATATATTCAGAAAAGAAAATTAAAAGTGGGGGTCTACAATGTTAATTTTTAGATATTACTAAAATAGTGCTAATTTTAAGCTTAAATTAGAGCTATTTTTTCTTGATTTTTCACAATATATTTGCTATATTTATCAAATATGATGATAGAATTCATGACAGTTTATTTGATATATAATTTAGGACCAGTATAAAACAGTTCCCTGCACAAAATAACTCTGTGTGCAGACTGCATGTAAAAAATAGGAATCAAAACTTAACATACTTTAAATACTTCGAAAGAGAAAAAAAAATGATCATTTTCTTCTAAAAAAAAAAACCCTTCCGCCACAAAATATAGTTCCTCACTTAATGCTTTTGGTATGGAATTTAATTATGAAGTTTCAACTGACAATACTTTAATGACATTGTAAAATCCAAATTTATCGTAAGAATGAAAACATTATGCGGAATTTTTGAAATATAGGTTAAGATAAAAATCTGCTCAAAAGCTCTGGAGCGAACCCCGTTAAATACACGTTTCATGAAAGAAATGCTTCCATAACTTTCTGATTGATTTTCGTAATTTTAAAAATGAGAGGGATGGGCGCTAAATCACATGCTTCTAAATCTTCGCTTTTGTGATAATTTATGTCGATGATTGGATCTCAGTAGCGACATTTTTTCCCAATGTTGCATAATATGTAATAACGTTTTATGGCTATCGATTTTATTGCACGCAGAGGATCTTACCACGATAAATAAATATTGAACAGCTATTGAATGAATAGCAAGGTATGCAGGCCTAGTAAATGTTGAAATTTGACTTTGAACACATGGTTCAGGTCAAAAGACTATGAGATATTAAATTGACTATGACGAAAGCAATTGAGAATATTTTTTAATAACAATAATACGAAATTATTTGTTTTGAATTTTCTTCAATAAACACAATATGCATGGATAGTTAAAGAAACTTGCATCAGCAAAAAAAGGGATTATTTCATACATATTAAACTTATTTTTATGTCAAGGCAATCATTTTTATAGTACATGTATGATTGTCAAAAGGTTGAAGACATTTTTTTCACTTTGGAGTATATTTCTATTTTATAAGTATTTGAGGAAATAAATGCATTATTTTGAAGAAGTTTAAAGTTGTTCCGTTGTAATAGCTGAAAGTAACTCAGTCCTTACGTAAAAAAGGATAAAAATATAACTTAACTTTTCAGAAAAGTCGTCGGACGATTATCGGAAAATAAAAAAAAAAAAAAAAAAAAAAAAACTTGTACATGTATTAGACAGTAAAGCTTCCCTTATGAGAAAGTGGCCTCTTTGTAGTAACGTTATATTTTTCAAAGAAGTCACAATGATTCTATCTCTGGTTCCAAAATTCCTAACAAATAATTTTGTTTCTACAGGTTGTGATATAGGTTCTTACGGCCAAAACCGTTCGCCATGTGGAGGTTTTAAACACTCCGATATTGTAACTGGGTGTCGTACGTAATTCATATTTTAAGTCCATTAACAAAAGTGCGCTTTGAAAATGTAAAGTCACACATTTCCCTTTTCAACATATATCTATTTGTTTTTTCTCTCTGCCCAGTATCATATACAAAGGTTTGGAATATAACCTTTTGCAATGCGCTGCATAGAGTTAGGGCTTCAGCAAAATACAAGGGTCACAATACTTCAGAGCTTGAACATATTGTTTGCCTACATTTCATAAAGAAATCAAATTTTAAAAAGGCATAGATAACTTTTCAAATTTAGGACATGCTGAGGTTTTTGCATGTAATTTTTTTTCAATTTTGTTAAATTTGCAAAATTAAAGATCATAAACTTTCATATCTAGTATTATTTTCGCAAAGTATTTGGTATTGCTAATTTATAACCATTCGAGGGGAAAAAAAATTGGAAAAATCAACTTTTCCAAAAAAAAAAATATATATATTAACTGTAAGATGATGAAAGCTTTTATACCCCTAATGCAGTTTTAACAGGGTATAAATTTTGAAAACAATGGTTGTATGTTTTAAATTTCAAGTGGAATGCAAAACGACGTACAAATTTTACTTGTTCCAGAAATCCAATCATAACGGGCTTGATTGTTCCCAGGAATGTAATGTTAACTGTAAAAGAAGACGTATGACAATGTCATTGGATTCTGTACTTTCGGGTGTAAGAGAGAATTTTATTCAGAAACGTATGAAAAGAGTTGCAGTTCATCATGTCCCTGAGCCTTCAACAGACACTGTGGGGAATGTGAGGGGTAATGTCCGGTAGGTAAATATGGGAACAATTGTAATAAAACCTGCTACAATAATTGTAAAAATTGATGGGGTAAAAACAACGGTTTATGCCATTCCGAATGCATCGTCGAAAAATTTGGATCTGATTGTCTCAGTATGTGTGGTGATGGGCCTTTTTCCGATTGTCATCAGGCTGATGGGAGTTGTACTCTAAAACAGGGATGGAAGGGTCAAAACTGTAATGGTAACTCTTTGAAATGAAACCTTACACTTTAAAAAAAAATATTCATAGATTATTTTATGTGCTTTTAAGAATGTTGTTATAGAGCTAATGAAAATTTAGAAAGATTTGTTATTGACCAAATATTTTGCACTACTTTATCAACATGTAGAATGCAGTCAAACTCATTATGGACAAGTGTATGACAAACAATGGAGTCTAACCTGTTAAAATGGAACCTGTTTTTTTTTAAACAAGGGTCGTGTAAGGATGGTTTCAAAAGCTACATTAAGGATGGCAAACTTATTGAAGTTAAAAAGTAGTGTTGTTTCTTTATGTTTAGCCTGACAATAAAACATGTATATAAGTGAGAGTAAGTTTAATTCAAATATTAAGATTTTTTTTGAAATCCACACCGTTCTGAGTACTTTCTGAAAACATTTTCTTCATCTTGAGTTAATGTTACAAAATACCAGGAAGTTTAAAAAAAAAAATTAAAAAAAAATCTTTATGAAGTTATCTAGTATTATATGAATATTTAAAGAAATAGAAATGATTTATAGTTAAAGATACTTTAACTGAGCTTCATTGTTTTGGCCTTGACAATATTGGTTCATATTTCATTCTCAAGCTGTACATTGGTTTATGTTTGTATGCTGTTGATCTATGTTTGGGTCTTAGGTTTGACCCGGCGCGGCGAACGAGAATCGAACCGGGCCTTCCCATCACGAAGCGAGCGCCATACTACTAGGCTACCGTGGCCAGTTCTGTACATTTGTAAAATATGTACAATGATATAGGACAATGTATTTAGAGGTCTAGGTCAATACGTCTCTATATTTAATCCTTTTATACATTTTTTTTCTTTTCTATCCTCGATCTTCATTAAGCTTCGTTTTTGTTTTCTCCTATAGAATTTACATTTGTTATAAATTAAGTCGCATATGCATGACATTTTACGGGATTAATAAGTGCAATTTCCTTCTTTCCTATATTTTTTTCCTCAATTAATTTTTTTTTATTTTTTATCGCGGCCGAGATTCGAACTCACGACTTCCCGATCACAGAGCGAGCCCTCTACCGACTGAGCTACCGTGAACGGTTGAGAGAGAGAGAGAGGGAGGAGTCTAACTAACCAACGATAGACTACTTATGCAAATCTAATCTCTTTTCCTTTGTTTATTATTTTTTCATCATATGTCCTTGAAATAAAAACAAAGGAATGTGTATATGTTGATCATTCATACCTATATATAGAAATATATATTTTATGTAAAATAAACAAATAGTTGTTTTATTCATGTGGAATTTATTATGTGCATTACATTTGCTTCAAAAAGGTATATATATATATATATATATATATATACATATATATATATATATATATATATATATATATATATATATATATATATATATATATATATATATATATATATATATATATATATATATATATATATATATATATATATATATATATATATATATATATATATATATCTTAATATGCTATCGACATATTCAGTTGTTTAAGTGTCCTGAACTCTGAACACTAAATAGCTCTAGCTGCAACGCAGCTAGGTTAAGGACTTCCATGTGGTAGAGCTCATGAATATCACGTGACTTAGCTCCGCCCATTTTTATAATTATTCATGAGAAAACTTTAATACGTGTTTTATTTTTATATACTTATTTATCTATACTTTAAAGATTTGTTTTGTATGGTTTCTTATAAATGTTATTTGTTTGTTTCGTTTTGATCGCTAAATCAGCTCCATAAATGTATTTTCTATGAAATTACCGAATGTCGTTTGGAGCTGATCTACGTCGGCTCGGCGCTTTCACCGTCTCGTCACGACTGGGGCTGGCAGGTGCGTGGGAAAAGCTTGTTTCTTCCAGTGTCTTGATGGAATTTACAACAAAATTGTTGCCTGACATGATGGTAGATGCCTAATATTTGCAGGACAGAGTTTCATTGTAAGTTTACAATTTCATTTAGACTGTTATACCGTGATGAAATGCGTAATTTTAAGAAAATTCGCCGGAATATTGTTACAGACCACGTGGTTCATATTCTTTTTGAGGGTTCTTCTTTTAAAAAGAAGTTGTATGATTTCTTTATAGTGTGATAGCATATACTGTACATTTTAGTTATTGCATAAAAGAAGATGAAGTGATATTTCGTGTTATTATAATACTCCGAACACTCAAGTTTATCATCATTGAAAAAGTTTTAAATACTGGGGCCCCATATGGGAAGTCACAGGAGTTCGCAATTTTATCAATTCACTCGATTGACCAAGTCATGAGCTATGCGTTAGCATAGCGAACAGGAATGCAACTGTTCGCTATGCTAACGCATAGCTCATGGCTTGGTCAATCGAGTGATTTTTATTGACTTTATTGATAAAATTGCGAACTCCTGTGGGGAAGTCTAGTTTTGTAGGATTCTGCACAAGATTAGCATTTATTGTTGCACTTTAAATGAAATACCCCATGGGAGTCTGAGATTCACTGTACTGATGGTGCACAAGAGCACAAAAATATGAACAAGTGCAACTCTAAAAAAAAAAAAATGAAATTTTAAGTAACAACAACTTGAACAAGCACTGTTTTATATGGATATATATATATTTTTTTGGTGTGTGTTTCAGCATCAATTTCAATTGTTTATAACTGAAGTCGCACATTGACATTATAAAACATGTTAAAGCTTTAATACACAATATTTTTATTTCATGTTTCACAAAGAGTACTGCATTATTTTATTAATGTCAAATATAACTTCTTGTTATACCTTTTAAAAAAAAGTTTCTCTATACCAATCTATGCTTAAAAAGTCTATCAATTGCAATGTTTTACTGAGCGATTAGAAAAAAAAGATGTTTGACCGCAGAGTTAGATATTGGAACGCTTACGTCACACAATGTGCTGAATGATAGCTAAATCTCATTTGCATTTATTGGAACAGTAACGGAATTGACCGAGTGTAACATTAGTTTACATCACGGAAGCTAGAACATACATGTACTGTATGTCAAAAAGAATCAAAATAAATAAAAGGTATAACAAAACATTTATTGACTGAGTTCTTGGGCAAAGTGCATTTTATCAACCCTCAAACCAAACTGTTCTCCTTCAGCCTAATGGCCTCAGGCAAACAGTTTGGTTCTTGGTTAAATAAAAAGCATGTTGACCTTGAACCCTGTCAATAAATGCGTAGCATTTGGGGGGTCCAATGTTCTTGTATTTTACAGGTCATGCTTATCCATGAACCTACATCCTGACAAATATAATAATAATATAATAATTAATATTTATACATTCAATTTTATTAAATCTGCTGAATACAGGAATTTTCCACTGCCCCATTTAGGGCCAAATTTATGTCCCATTGCCAATTGCAAAAACCCTCCTTTTTTCCTAAAAAAATGAACTGTGTGTTATGGTTGGGGTTGAAAATCAAAGGAATTACAAAAGTTCTGGGTTAAGGACTAGACAAATAGCATTCCCCAATGCCGGGGACAACCAATTTCGTTTGGCAGGCAAGTTATTTGATGACTAGTACCTGCCTGCGGACAAGTGTTTTTCCAGTTAACAAAAAATCATATACTCAAATGTTGTTTTGTTTTACTGCTGTTAAAATATGAATCACAGCAGAGTATCTGTTTTCAATGCAGTTGATCATTACATCGAACACTTGGTAGAAACTCCTCTAGAATTGCCCATTCAAGACAGAAGTAGAACACGGCAGGTATCAATATCATGTCAAAAAAGTTGAAGAGGGTTTTGGACCTTTCTTTTGTCAAAATGTAAAGTTCATGCCGTGAATACACAATACAAACACATGTTGCTGTTATTAAATTGGAGGTATTGACTGGCGAACACTCACAGTCATGAAGTTGAACTCTTAATCGACATTAAGGAGTGTTTTTCATAATAGAATAAGTCGCGGAGTAAGGAATCCCACTGTGGGATGTGGAGACGGGTCCTTCGGATGAGACTGTATGAACTGAGGTCCCGTGTTGCAGAAGGTGCTGGCACGAAAAAGATCCCTCACTGCTCAATGGCCCTGAGTGCTGAGTATAGGTCAAAATTTGCAGCTCTCCACCGGCAAGTGGTGGCGTCTCCATATGAGTGAAAAATTCTCGAGTGGGACGTTTAACGATAAACAAACAAACAAAAAACATAACACCATAATGTAGATACAGATGTATTATTGTCATTTGAAAAATACAGAGGAATATATAAGTACATGTTTATGAATATACATTGACATGTCTATGTATTTAAAATTTTAAGTTTAATGATCAATGCACAGTGCAGATTCTAGGAAGTTTCCCTACGATTAGAATTTTTCCCTTTAATTTCTCCATGGGAGAGTTAGTGATTTTGGGTCAAGGTTGGTCCTAACAAACATTATTTGGCACATTTTATTTGCTGCACTGATTTTGTTCATTTTCATCATTGTTACTTTAAACCGAAGCATAGTCTAATAAGCAACACAGCATATTATAAAAAAAAAAAAAAAAAAAAAAAAAGCAGATCAAAGAATAAAAAAAATTAAGACACTAGAAATATCAAATTATAAAATGCATGCTACAATTTTTTGTTAATAATTCAATGCTGAAAGTTGACTTTGTTGTTTCCTTAAAATTCCTGTATCTTCTTAGGTTTTGAATTGATCAAAGAACTCTAAATCCCTTAATTGGCATCATGCATATGACAAGGTTTAATCTGAATAGTAATGCACATTTGTTTACAACCACTGTACAGCTGTACAAGTAAATGACATGGCCTATTTACATCATGTGTTAAAATGAAAACATTTAGTTCATGTTTGTTTACAAACATTTTGCTGAGACCCTATATTTACATACATTAAAACACAAATTAATTTTTTATTTAAATTTTCAAATATTCATATTTTTAGCATGTTTAGTCTGCATCGCCCTGGAAATATATTTTTAGTCAAAAATAATGAATATAAATGATTGTTATTTACTAGCCTACAGCAAACATTTCAATCCCACAAAAACACACAACAGTATCCTAAGTGTATATCAGATAACCAACCACCTCCTTGTAAACCAAAATTAACGGTCAGAAAATTTAAACACCAGCCACCGTCCCACTCCAACCCCCCAAACCTCCATTCATGTATTCATTTGTATACAATAAACAGGTCATACAGAAAATTGTGAGAAATTTTTGAATGATTGAACAAAACCTTTCTATTGCTCGTGCATATATTAAAGTTACAAGGTATATTTAGAAGTAATGTAATCCATGTAAATAATCACACTAGAATTTCATTCATGTTTACATGAACTTTATCAATATGTTTATCCATAGCATATATCATCTTTTTATGATCCAGGTGAAAGTTAATTATGGACAGTATTTCATGACAATACATAATGGACAAACAGATAAAGTATACCCATGCAGTGTTACATTTAAAAACTTCTTATGTAATAAATTATTAGGAAAAACAGTATCGTGCTTAATAAGTAAGGCATTTTTAGAGATCCACGTAAATTCTTTGAAAATTGATCATAAGACTTAACCATCTAAAAATAAATGTTCCAACGAAGTAACAGTTTCTCTGCCATTTTAATCAGAGGGACAGATTTTTCCTGCTCTTTACTTTCCAGCAACTCCCTGTGTTTTTTGCTGATGGAAGTCTGTAGTTTTGCTAATGCACGCTCGTATGATTGTTTAAATGATTTATCATTTTTCAGGAGTCTTCTGTACTTGATGAATTCGGCCAATACTGGGTCATTGCTAGGCAGGAGGGCTTTCACCATGTAGACTGTAGATTCTGTATCTAAGGTAAACAAAATATCCTGTGAGCATTTACTGTCTATCAACAGTACACTTGATTTAAATTAAAAATTCAAAAACTTCATTATTCAACAAGATCACAAAAGTATAGTAGATACCTGGTCCCTCTGTAAAAAGCCTACGCCTACATGGTTTTTTCTCATTGGAACAATCTGGAGAATATCAAAAACATTATAAACCATTCTCACAATGTCTGTGATAATTCTATGTTCAGGGTTGCATAATTATATTCAGGCTTTCTCCTCTTACTTGGCCATTCCGACAAATAACTGAAATTTTCTTGTTCCAACAAAATTTTTACTTGTCCAAAAAATTTTTTCAAAGTCGTAAAGGTTGCCTACGTGGCACAGTGGTTAGAGCTTCTGCTCGAGAGTTGTGGAGTAAGGACCTGATCCTTACATCATGGGTTTGAATCCACCGCGGGATGTGGAGACCAGTCCTTTGGATGAGACTGTATAAACGAAATAAGTGTTGGCACGAAAAAGATCCCTCACTGCTCAAAGGCCCTGAGTGTCAAGTATAGGTATAAATTTGCAGCCCTCCACCAGGAAGTGGAGATGTCTCCATATGAGTGAAAAATTCTTGAGAGGGATGTAAAACAACAAACATACAAAATAAAGTTATAAAGACTGAAAGACATTTGAAACATAAATCTTTAATACATGTACCATTGCAAAAACAGATGAAAAAGTGCATTTTTTGTCTTCAATCTAAGAATAACAAATATGCACATGTATACACAGTGCTATTTATTATGTTTTTAAATTTATTTATATTTACCTGCATTACAGCTCACAACTGATGCTAATTCTCGTAATCGCTTGTTCTGCAATGGCTGCCCTTTTTCAACACAAACCCCTGAAGGTAATTTTACACCTGCAAATTCCAGAACTAAAAATTAGTATCATAGTGTTGTAATGATTTTTGCTAAAAATCATAAAATTGTAATTAAAGAGTGAACATGCCAACTATCAGTAGCTAATATATGCCTTTTATTTATTGTTAAGACATATTTTCAGAAACATTCCTTTGGAAAAAGCAAGTCTAACATAGAGAGAAAACAGAATGGCATCAGGTACTAGTTATTCTGTTTTTTGTTAAGGAAGATAAAAACACTGGAATAAATCAGAGAAAATATATTAAGAACTTCAACAGTTTACAATTTACATAAATTGTTTTTTAAATATTTTTTTATTATTATTATTTCTTTTGATAGTCAGTTGCTATGGTGCCTCTTATTTCTTCATTGACCCATTATATGATTTTGATAAGATTTATACAAGCAACATTAATACTTATAAGGTTTTGTTAGTGACTACCCACATTTCATGTATTCAGTGATTTTTTTTTTGTTTTTAAACCACCACCCCCTCCTTTTGAATTGGGAAAAAATTAGCGACATTTTCTTTAAATTGGGAAAAATCATTTATAGTAAATTAGAATGCTAAAAAATACATAAAGTAATCAAACTAAGTAACAACAACAGATTTTGTTTGATTTAAACTTTGAATTTGATTTAAATTCAAATAATAATAATTTAAAAATATTAACATCAATATTCTATTGAATGTGAACATGGCTTATATTAGTCACATCTTGTAGCTTCTATTTTCTTGGAATTGCTTTATCTAATTTCATTAAAAAAAACAACAAAAACAGCATTTAGACTCATAATCTAGTAAACTGTCTTATATGGATAATCAAGTAAACAGTCTACTGTTTGTTTTTTCCTGATTTTAGTGAAACCCTATGTGTTGTCAATTTCCTGTTATTAGCCTGACCCTCTGTGTAATAATGGCGGTCAAACCAAAATCATTATGTCAACATGCAATATCACTTGTATCTGGGAACTATTGACCAATTCATTGAGAATATTATAAGCTACTTATCTGCTTGTATGGATATCTACATTGTTTTACACATTCATTAATATGCATGGATTTGAAGTATAAAAACGTATTTACTCTAGTGTCAGCAAATTTAGCAACTTTTGTTCAAAATTAAAACATAATTTTCGTAAGTTTGAAATTGGGAAAAATATACTAATAATTGGGAAAAAATAGCTAATTTTTGTGAGGGGAAACAGACGAATATCGGTGGCATTTTGACCCCAAAAAAAATCACTGGTATTGGGTTTATCAATCTTAGAGATGGCTCTGCTTTTATTTTTTCCAATAACTAGTAACAGATAACAAACCCAAGGATCATGTGCATTAATTGTCTTAAAATATTTTTATTTTAACTTGATATGTATTAAAGAGCACTTTCTTTGAACAGTTTTGAAAATCTTGTTTGCATTAAGACATGAGTATAATGTTAAATTGTATGAGTAATGTCAAGATGATTTTCCTGTTGTTTACTTTAATCATTCTTTTATTTGTTTATTGTGTGCTTTTAGCTTTACCTGTATCTTGTCCACCACCATTGTTTGACTGTGACATTAGGGAACCCGCCGAATTTCCTATTCCTTTTGAGTCAACATTGTTTACTAGGTAAAATTTAAAGATAAAATATAGTAAAAAAGGGTTTCTGTAAGCATAGGAGCCTTGTTAGCTTTGCTGGTACTGATATTAATGTTACTCCTTAAATTTTGCCATTTATTTTGATTTTTAGACTTACCTGTGACTTTTTCACCTTCATGTGACTTATGGAAACCCCCCTGACTTCTCAACATCTTTGTGTTCTTTATCCAGATAAACTGAAGAATAAAAAAAAAACTCTAGAAAAGAAAATTGTATGTTTTTAGCAAAGAGGAAAAAGCAAAGTCTTGGTACCATTAAGATTACAATTTTCAGTGTAAGAAGTACCTTTGTCTTGTTCAAAGTAATCGTTATGTGATATAGGGATACCCTTTGATTTCCAAATGCCTTCTTTGCCTATCTCATCTTGGTAAAATTAATAGAAACTCATTAATTGAATGTCTTTTTAAACAATTGATAAAAATTTTTGGTAGGAAAGTACATATACAGTTAACCTTGGTTATGAGGAAGCACAGAATCTTCAAATTTTGCTTCCCTTAAACGGAGATTCTTTATATATATATATTTTTTTTTATAAAGAACATAGTGTTATTCTTTGCCAAGATTCATATATGTGTTTTCCTATTATCAAGTGCTTCTCTTATAAGTGATTTCTTTATAATGGAGAGTTACTATACCTATAAGTTGTAACATGCCTGAAGACTTCTGAATTATTTTTTTTCTACAAATACCTAAGGGTTGTTCACTGTCTTCTTCATCTTGTGACCTGTACAAGCCTTTAAACTTTCCCAGGCTTTTCTTGTGTACCTCATCTGAAAGAAAGTTTAAGAATAACACTCATTGATAACTATTCTTATCAGAGGATAAATGAAATATATCTTGATACTTGTGTCTATGCTCTGGTTCTGATTGTAAATTTGTATATTTGTAGAAATACCTGTCTCTTGTCCAATGCCATCACCATCATCACCACCATGACCATCACCAACATCATGACCATCACCGACATCATGACCAACACCAACATCATGACCATCACCGACATCATGACCAACACCAACATCATCATCACCCTCATGACCAGCACCATGACCACCATGACCACCAACACCATCATCACCATGACCACCAACACCATCACCACCAACACCATCATCACCATGACCACCAACACCATCACCACCACCACCATCACCACCAACACCATCACCACCATGACCACCAACACCATCATCACCATGACCACCAACACCATCACCACCACCACCATGACCACCAACACCATCACCACCATGACCACCAACACCATGACCACCAACACCATCACCACCATGACCACCAACACCATCACCACCATGACCACCAACACCATCACCACCAACACCATCACCACCATCACCACCAACACCATCACTACCATCACCACCAACACCATTACCACCATGACCATGACTTCCATAACCAAGTCCATCTACATGCCCATCATCACCACCATCATTACCATGTTCATCATCACAATCACTTGTCATTCGGGTAATCTGTGACTTTTCTGCAATAGATTTGATTATAAAATATAATGATGATAACCTGACAAGAAAAATCTGAAAGCTAAACTGGAATCACAAAGTATGCGTGTCCGTCTGACCATCTATCTATAGACATATCATCACTGGTGTTTATCCATTGAAAGTGTCAATGTATAGAACATTTTATAAATACAGTTTTGTTTAAAACATAATAATCTTATCATCAAGGTAAAATACATGTTGAATCCTTTAAATTATCTCAAGCCTTTCTTGTGTACTTCATCTGGGAGAAAGTTTTAAAATAACACTCATCGATAAATATTCTTATCAGACAATACATGAAATATATTTTGGTAATCTAGTCTATGTTTAGGTTCTGATTGTAAATTTGCATATTTGTAGAAATACCTTTCTCTTGTCCAATGCCATCATCATCATCACCACCATCATCACCATGCCTTTGACCACCATTATCGTCACCATCATCATCACCAAGTCCATCATCACCACCATCATCACCATGCCCATCATCACCGTCATAATTTGTCATTTGGGTAATCTGTGACTTTACAGATTCTGCATTACATAAGATTAGGCAATCTTTAAAATAATGTCTGTTTGCCCTCTCCCAACTCAGGGTAAGAAATTGGGTCAGTAAGTAGGTGAGAAAATTTTTTTCCCCTAGAAGACTTAAACATACATATGGACAGGATGAACAAATCCAGGAATAAAAAAAATATATATCGTTTCCTAGAGGTAAAAAATAGTTCTAAGTCAAGTCGTCTTTAGTCAGTCGGTTGGGAGAGGGCAAACAAACAATTTTTTAAGAATGGCCTTGTAAGATATATGATGATAATCTGACAAGGAACCTATCTGTACTGGTATTTAACTATTTAATTGATATGTTAATTTATAGGAGATATTAATTGAAACACCTGATAATCATTCTCAAGAAAGTGAAAGAGATATTTAAGTTAATTTTTGTTTTATTTTTTTCGCTCATCTGAGCAGAAGGTTTAAGTTAGCTTATAGGATCAATATTTGTCTGTTGTCGGCATTGTCATTGTAAGCTTTTGAAATTTTCAGCTTCTTCTCCAGAACCATAGGGCCAATTTCAAAATTCAAAATTACCCAAGAAAAAGCCACATCCTCTTTCAAGGGGAGATAATTAAGATTATTAAGATTATATGTTCTAAATTTTGCATGTTCTAAATTTTGCACATGTATATTTAGAAAAAAAAATCTGTTGATGAAAAGCAAAAGGCCAAAGTGACTCAGGTAGGCTCTGTGTCCTATTGGTCTTTTGTTGAATTTTCAAATGTTTTTAATTTAATACCTCTGGTTTGTACATTTCCATTTTCATCTTGAGACCTGTGGGAGCCTTCAGATTTTCCTAAGCCTTTCTTTTGTACTTCATTTAGGGAGACTATTTTGAAAAATTACTCACATATAAATAAGATGATAAATGAAATACATGTATATCTTGATACTTGTGTCTATGCTCTGGTTCTGATTGTAAATTTGCTTATTTGTAGAAATACCTGTCTCTTGTCCAATGCCATCACCATCATCACCACCATGACCATCACCAACACCGTGACCAACACCATCATCTCCACCATGACCATTACCAACACCATCACTAACACTATGACCATCACCAACATCACAAACACCATGACCAACACCATCATCACCAACACCATCATCACCAATACCATCATGACCATCACCACCAGCATGACCATCACCGACACCATGACCATCACCATCATCCCCAACACCATCATCACCATCATCACTATCACCACCAGCATGACCATCACCATCATCACCATGACCATCACCACCATCATTACCATCATCATGTGTCAATCTGGTACTTTGTGACTTTTTAGATCCTTAAACAGATAAGATTTCAAAATATAATGATAATAACCTGACAAGTAATGTCTCGGGGCATAAGTGGAATCAGAAAGTCTGTCTGTCTGACCATCTACCTATGTCTATATACATATCAGTGATGTTTATCTCAAGGGTACACATGAACAGATCTTAACAAACTTATTTCACAGCATCCTTGGGTAAAGAGGAGTTTAAATTGTTAAAATGAAGGGTCAAGCCCCATTCCAAGGGGAGATAATCAAGAAAAGACAAAAGTAGGGTGAGGTCATTAAAAAGCTTCTTCTCAAGAACCACGGGCCAGAAAAGCTGAAATTATGTGGAAGCATCCTTGGGTGGTGTAGATACTAAATTGTTCAAATCCTGAACCCTGGAAGTAGTTTAGGGCCACATTAGGTTTTACAAAAGGGGAAATATAGTGAAGAACAGCATGGCCAGAGTTACTCAGGTGAGTGTTGTGGCCCATGGGTCTCTTGTTTAAAGGATGTCCTCAAATGAGTTGCCTGGGGGGGGGGGGGGTAATTAGTCCTATCAGTGACAGTTCTAGTTGCTAATGCTTTAATTTGTAAGTCATATTGTGACCACAAAGTTATCCTAGTCTAGATAAATGTATATGTCACACATAATGTGACAGAATAAAACAAAATTACAATTGTCAAGAATAAAATTGTAGGTATCACTTAAATCTGACACCTTTTCACAATTTTGGAGCTCTCATGATGACTTAATTGATACATAATATTATACTTATGATATATCCACACGTAAAAGTACAAAATACAAGTTAATGAATAATAAAGTATGCATATTAATTGTAGGAATACCTGTGTTGCTGGCCTTGTTTGCTGTAGAACCTATCAACTGCTGGGGTGTATGTGATGCCTTCATGACAGATAATCTATTGTACTCTTCCACCGCTCTAATGAAATCTGAAGAAAGGAGGATTTGCTAAATGTGTATTCATTTATGTGTCATTTTTAAGAACAGCTGATAAATTTTGGAGAAAAGGACAAAACTTTAGTTAATGATTTTTGGTCATGTTAATATTTTTAACATTTTAAGGAAATTTTGAAAATTTGAATTTAGTATTTATGATGATAATTTTGATAACAATCTTTTGACATACCATCATTTTTCACAATTCTGCAAAGTTTTCCCTCTTGAAAAATTCTAATCTTGCAGAGTGGCAGTCTGAGAGCAGAATCTTCATATTGCTGAATGCACTTTTGCCATTCCCCCTCTAATACTCTTTCTTGATCTTTTCCTGTCATGGAACGGAAGTGACTAAGAGGTGGATAACTTTGAAAGTCTTGCTCGTCTGGACCATCATGAAACATTATGCCATCACTGCAGATAGACCACCAAGTGCTCTCACCACAACTCAGGAAATCAGAGATCCTTTGGCAGTGGGTTTGAAATAAGGTTGGTCTTTTTTGTAGGAAATCCATATCAAATAAGGTGTTCCCTGTCTTTGGAAGACGTTTGGCTTGGTGACTGATGATCGAGTCTTGATGTTTAACATAATCTTTTTTGTTTTCATTCAGCTGTTGTGCATTGTACCTGAGAACTGCATTGTCTATGATTTTACCACATTGTCTGTTAGCTGTGTTGAGAGAGATGTTTCGTAGATCCCCAAATGATCTTTCCTCTTGTTCTGGAATCAGGGAGCGCAGACAAATTAATCTGAAAGTTTCTGGGGTGTGAACTGTTAGGCTGTGGAAATGTGAGCCATAGAATTTTCTGGTAGTCATCTTCTTTGGTATGCTGATAACTGTCCTTGAAAGAATGCTGAATTTGAAGCAGAGATTATACAATCTTAGAATTTTCTTGGTTGTTCTTTGTTGATATGGACTATAGCAGATGGATATTATCTCTACTAAACAGGTGCACAGTTCATAAATATCCTTACTAATTTTATTCTCTGAGAACTTTGAGTGTGAAAACATTGCCAACTTCACTGCAAAAAGACGGGCATCAGATCCTTTCAGCTGATTTTTGTCTCCGATGGTGGTAACTGAAAACTGTTCATAATCTTTCTTTGTGTCAGCATCATCAATATGGTGGGGAAGCTCTGTAATTAGGTTCTGCACGATATTCGTAATGTCATGGAGGGGTTCAGCTGGTGGTACTTCGTAAGTTTGGAGTAGGTCTGACACATCTTGACTTGTTGTGAAGAAGGCTGGTGGTCTCTGAATCCCTCTGAGTGTTCTTACCAGCTCTTCCTGCAGTTCACCCTTGCTCTTGTTTACTGTATCACACCCTCTAGCATTGAGTTCTCTTACAATTTCTATTTTTTTTTAAATTGGCAAATGGTGATGGTCTTGTTAAGGAAAACTGTTTCCATAACACTCCTTTTCTAAGAATCTCCACTCTTTCCTGAAGTGTTGGAGCTTTACTATTGAACGCACACTCTAGATTCATGTGGTCCTTTGAACAAATGCCACATAAACAACTGAAATTTCCTCCCCTCTGGTGACCAGCTTCAAACTGTCTGGCGGGGCCGTCTCCACTGAAGTATCTTAAAATGTACCGGACGTCACCATCCTGGTTCCGAAGACTCGAGAGGTCATCAACCCTTGCTGGCATGTAGGAAAGCTGGTCAACATCACTGCTAGAAGACTGCCCAAGTACGTAGAGAAATGGCTTTTCTACCATTGCTTGAACATCAGCTGGTGGACGCTCTGGGTACTTCCTCTTGTATTCTTCATCTGTGATGAAGGAGGCAGAGTCGTAAAGTGTGCTTACCATGATGGTGATATAGCTGTGGTTAAGAATATCAGAGTGATCATGCCAGATCTTCAGGTGCCTTGTTTTGCTTTCATCAGTGTCTGTTTCTCTTTGGTATTCCCTGTGAATTTCTGCCATCTGTTCTATGATCTTTTTTAGGGGAATCATTCTCCCATATACAGTGTAATCAACAGTGGCGAGGGTACCTGATGTATCGATTTTGTTTGATTTGAAAGCTTTTGGGGCAATCTGTTCTCCAATGTAGAGGTCTTTGTTTTCTAGTTTTTGGTGTACTACTTCTCTTAATTTTCTGGCTGGTTTTGGTGTTGGAATAGAAATAAATTTGTAAATTTTCTGTCGTGATCTTCTTACCCTTTGAACAAAGTCTCTACCACTTACACGCTGATATTGATTAAATTTATCTGTGTTTACACCATTTTGACAAGCAAATGTTTGTAAAACTTGGCCAGCATTTTTTGGAACAAGACCTTTTTTGTTTTTTACATGAAATTTAAACGCTAGGTAGCGCCAGATAACCCGTGATCCTGATGGAAGATTCTGCATATATTTTAAAAAGCCATCTCTGTCGAACGTGTAGTTGTCCATGTTTCCCACATGTTTTTTTGCCTTTTCTAAGCCTTCTTTAATTTTTTTTGACACACGGACAGTTCTCTCCCTTGCTGAATTTGTGGCTTCAAAAAATGTGGACAATCTATCCCTATCAACTTGACTGTAAGACTTCCCTGACGCAAGAAAATTTTGAACCTCACTTTCATTGTTGGTTATGGTTTGGTTTATTTTGTTTGTGTTTTCTTGTGTTTGCTTGATTTTTTGTTTGCGTTTCTGCTCACTAGGCAGTATTTCTGTTAAGTTGTACCTATCAGAAACAACTGATTTCAAGTTTGTTTGAAACTTTTTTTCAAAGATTGGTTCTAAGACATTCAATATTTTGTTGACCCCTGTACTGTTTTTATTTTCAATTTCATTTGCAAGTTCATTAGACATTTGCACGATGTTTTCAGTTGATTCTGTGGCGGACTTGTGAAGTACTGAATAATTTATCAGTTTTGTATTTTCACATGGAGAACAGTCATATATTGTATGACGAAGTTTTTCTTTGTGTGAGAGGGAATCCCATTGTTGCAAAGAAAACTGCACAAGGAAGTCTTTTTTCTGTCCACTTTTGTTACTGTTTTTCCAGTATTTTGGTTGTGTTAAGTAGTTTTGTACGCGTGGTAACTGGCGTACAAATTTATCATAAGGCAAGTGCATCTTGGAATATTTGTTCATAACACTATTATAAAAGCTATATCTAAATGTTGCTGACTTGTTTGAAGACTTAACATTTACAATAGCACTATTATCATTTTCCTTTGATGACCACCATTGAATGCATTCTGGATCTTTTGTACAACGACCAATTATAACTTTCGCAAAGTTACAGAAATTCATGATGACTCTCTCTGTATTGTCAAATACCCCAAATGTTAGAAAATTTCTTTCTTGATCTTCTTACTTACATTTTTTCAATGTTTTTGAATTTAACTATTTCAAGGTCAGCTTCAGGATATTGCACATCTGCCATGATTGTTCTTAAATTAATCTCCAAAAAAATATTTTAAAATTATTTTGATTTTTGAACATTTTCCAAAAGTTGGAAGCATTCATTTATCGAGTTGTTCTTTTTGGGGGGGTTAAAAACACTACCGAAACATTTTTTTATTATGATAATAATTTACTTTTTTTCCCTCTCATCTTCCAAGTGTTGTTTTTCAGCAAAAATATTGATTGAAAAAAAAGATATGATCTGAATTTTGATCACTTTTCTTCATTTTCTTGCAATTTCAGTGACTTTTATTGTCATAGCCTGTACAAGCATTTTGTATAGAGATTAACTTCATTGATTTTTTGTTAATTTTTATATATTTACAAAATTATGCTTAATTGAATAAAAAAATTCCTGGTTCATATCTTTGTCATTTATCTTTGATTATTCATAAAATTTCTTGAATATATGTGACTTGCAGCTTGAGTTTTATGTACACGTATGATTCTTTTATGCAATATGAGTGGTGGATCCAAGGTTTAATTTTACCAGCACTTCCATGAATCGTGCCATATTAAAGCCTTTGGGGATAACAAAGACAACAATTTAACTTTATTTCGTTTATTCATTGAAATACATGAGAAAAAAATCGATGGTCTTTGGTAATAAAGCCTGGAAACGCCCACTAAGGCCCCTTCATAGCAGTGCTTGAAATAATAGAGTTTAGCCAAATCTGCAGTTTCAGTCCTGGTTTTCAACCTGAAAACAAGAATATAAATCATTAAAAAGAGTTTAAACTTTTTTTTATTCCAAAGATATTATGAATACATCTTGGAAACGTGTTCTTTCTTTCTAAAGTCGAATTTTGCGCGCTTTGTTAACTTCAAAATAGTGGAATTATCTGCCCTTGATCTCGATCATCAGTGCGTTTTATATGAGCTCATTTGCATAAACAGCAATCCGAATCTGCTAAAACGTAAAAGTTCAACGATATACCTTATATGTATGGACTTATGCTTTATAAATATGTTGAGGGTATGTATTTCTTTACAAGAAAAGTGCTGGGAGCAACTTGTGCATGTCTTACAACAGCATTTTTTCTTGCAAGTAAATGGTAAATACCATGATTATGTATCGGTCGAAGGTTTTTGAAGTTAAAATAGACTGTGTTCTCGAGGATGCTATACTTGCTCCCAGCACTTTTCAGGTTAAGGAATTCTAGGACTTTTAATTAGTAGTAGACATTATTCTCAACACATGTCGTATATCCTTGAACTTTTGTGTTGAAAGAAGGAAGGTATGTTTTGTCTATTTTTGGTATGTCACGTGATAAACAGCTGACGTCAGTAATGTCCTTGTTGAAAAATGATCCGGAGCACTGTTGTAATTGAACCATATATAGATCCTATTTAAGTAATTTTTTATTGCCTTGAAATGTCGTTTAAAAATTATACCGTTTAGATGCTGCTGATTTTCCTTTGTTTACACATGGACGTCCATAACCTAGCTGCGAAGTTAGAATTAAGCAGTTAAAGCGATCTGCCCTTGGACTTACGATAGACTTAACGTGAATATACAGTTAATACGAGAATTTGTAATAAAAAAAGTATTCTTAACATTAAATAAGACTAGGATAATGTAATTGAATAGAGTATTTTCAATCATTGCCAATATATGTAAACAAGTCAGCAGTGCTTACTGTTCAGTAATGTTCCTCCATTGTTTTTGAACAATTTTCTGGGGAAAAAAGCCGGTATCTTATTTTGAAATTTACTAGTTAAGATGAACACCTCTGTATAATTAAATGTGCTCAAATTCAAAAAAAAAAAAAAAAAAAAAAAAAAAAAAAAAAAAAAAAAAACTCTATGTTGTTTATAACCTACTTAATATATCATAAAACGTGCTACATGTGAACTAATTTCTTTTGTTTTATGTATTACGGTCGTAGGCAACGTACAGAATGTAATTTTCCAATTGATAATTTGCTAAGGTATTCGAAATAAAAAATCATAGTACCATGAGATGTTCTTAGACCAAAAAAAATCGACCAACATAACCAGGAATTTAATTAAAATAAATCTCGGAAATAATGGTGGTCGTCATTAAAAAACAAGAAAGGATGTTTGCACAAAGGAAATAGTGTAAAACTGAGAACTTAATTTGTGGAATTTTGTTCCGTATTTATTCTGAAAACACCCAAGGACAATTTTGTAGAAAGGTTTCAGTTTGTATTAAACTCATTTGGATAATTGATGAGAGACGAGGCACTGACAAACAGACTTTATGAAGTCTGCTTGTTAAGGATTAAGGTAAACAGAATCAGCCTGTCATCTATCCAGCATGGTGACATATTTCTGCTCCCTACATGCAAGATAAATAATGTCAACATGGAAAAAAACATATCAGCATGCAAGATAATTATGTCTACATGCAAAAGAATTATCTTAACATGAAAGCTACTAATCTTTTCAGATAATTTGATTCTAAAATGGGAAATTCACTTACAAACGTCAGTATCTCACATCGTACAAGACTAAGATAATGTAATTGAATACAGTATTTTCAATCATTGTCAATGTATGTAAACAAGACAGCAGTGTTTATTGTTCACTAATGTTCCTCCATTGTCTTTGAACAGTTTTCTGGGGAAAAAGGCAGGTATCTTATTTTGAAATTAAATAGTTATTATGAACACTTTTGTATGATTAAATGTTCTCAAATCCCCCCCCCCCCCCCAAAAAAAAAAATATCTATGTTGTTGTTTATAACCTACTTAACATATCCTAAAACGTGTTACCTGTGATCTACTTTCTTCTGTAATATGTATTACGGTCGTAGGCAACATGCAAAATGTAATTTTAAATTGATAATTTGCTATGTTATTCGAAATAAAAAAAATCATAGTACCATGAGATTTCTTCGATAAAAAAAATCGACCAACATTACCTGGAATTTAATTAAGATAAATCGCGGAAGTAATGGTGGTCGTCATTAAAAAAAACAAGAAAGGATGTTTGCATATAGGAAATAGTGTAAAAATGAGAAATTAAATGGGAAAATTAATTATGTAGAATTTTGTTCCGCCTTTATTCTGAAAATACCCAAGGACAATTTTGAAAAAAAAAGGTTTTAGTTTGTATTAGAGCTCATTTGGATAATCGATGATAGACGAGGCACTGGCAAACAGACTTTATGAACTCTGCTTATTAAGGATTAAGGTAAAAAGAATCAGTCTGTCATCTATCCAGCATGATAACATATTTATGCTCCCTATATGCAAGATTAATTATGTCAAAATGCAAGAAAAGCATATCAGCATTCAAGATAATCATGTCTGCATGCAAAAGAATTATCTTAACATGAAAGCTACTAATCTTTTCAGATAATTTGATTCTAAAATGGGAAATTCCCTTACAAACGTCAGTATCTTACATCATACATGCAGAATACAACATAATTATGTTGACATGCGACTTTATTAGGTCAACATACGAGTATAATGTGTTTACATTTAAGATATCTATGTCAATATGTGAGATAATTACTGTATGATGATATGCAACATATTTAAGTCACAATGCAACAAAATTTCGCTTACATGAGACATTTTTAGGTCAACATATAACATTAAGATAAGAAATCGTCATTTTTAGGGGACTCTTGGCATAATTAAGGTGCATATTAACATAATTATCTCACATTTTGACAAAAAAGTTGATGTCAACATTATTATCTTCCTGGTCGAAATAATAATCTTAAATGTTGACATATTGCATGTTAAAATAAATAAATTGCACGACATCGTAATTATGTTGCATCTATGATGTCAGACACTGGCGTTAGTAATTAAATTTAACCACATGAAAAGCAGATTCTCAAAAAAAAATTGTAACCTGCAAGTCAGCATTATTTTCTTGCATGTAAACATCATCTTCGATGTTGACGTACTTTTCCTGCAAGCTGACATAATTTATCTTTTATGTAGGTAGCTGCAGAATTGTACCTCTCCAGAAAAAAATTGACAGACCAGAGAGCTACAGAGCTTTTTAAAGAGAAAAAAATGTGTATTTATTTCGCACAATAACTTGCGCTCGATTTTGGATTTATTTCTCCGAATTTTAAAACTGCCATATCAAAATATTACTAATACTAATATTCAAAAATTATTATCATCATGAGCATTATTATTACTATTATTATTTTTAAAAGTTTGTAAAAGTTTAAATTGTGTAATAGATCGGGACACTGACCTAGTATACAATTTTTAAAATGTAATTTCAAAAGTTATGCATACTAACCTGTTATGAAAAAGGAAGTGTATGATATTATAAAGAAAAAAAAATAACAATGAAATCAAGTAGAAAATTTAATCATTCTCATATCAAGATTTATTATTAACTTATTGATGTGTCGCATTAAACTGTTGTTTTCCTATCACATGACTGTTTATGCTTTAAATTGTAGTGTTAATGTATAAATCTGAGTGCGTATCTCCTTTTAAAAATACCATTCTCACTTCTTCAATCTTCTGAAAAGGCTTATCCAGTTACTATAATCAACACAAAGAAAATGAAAATGTATTTGGTTGAGAGGGTTGAGGGGGGGGGGGGGGGGGGGTCGGGTGGAGGGTTAATATCAAAGTGAACAAAGGAACACTAACTGCAGTAAAGATTTTTTCGATAATAACTATATGAAACATAATAAAATTTAAATTTGTGTTTAAGGTGTGATATCTTTAGTGATGAAAAGTGTTCAAAGATGTTGATGTTTCAATATAATTTTCTTCAAATTTAGAGGCCCATTTGTTTTTACTGCTTTGCAATGAAAGATATGGACATTAAGCAGCGCAGTAAAATATGACCACAGATTTAAAAAGAAATGTAAGGGAAGATGATGACGTTCATAAAAGGAAACTATAGAGAATGCGTATGAAAACTAAAAAAAAAAAAAAGAAGAAATATAAGGAAATAATATTAAAAGAAACAGTTAAATCTAAAACATATTTACGCTTCCTGCAATAAAAGAAGGGGAAAATGTCGGAAGAAAAGACTTTTAAATTTACAGTGGGAGAAAAAAAAATGGATTAATTACAGTCTGATGATAAAATGCTAAAAAAATAACAGTTTTATAAAATGTTTATAAAAAAAAATATGCTAACCCTAACAATTTACTAAAGTTAACTATAGTTTACTTTATTTAATTCTTTGACTCTTTTATTTACTATGAGACTTTTTTATTGCTTTTTTAAAGGTTTAAAGCCTTAATATTTCTAAAAATTTATATTAGTAATGTAGATTTTTGAAATAATATGTAAATCACTAGTTATATTCCCTTTTAATATAAGAAAATTGTGATGTGAAAAAAGATAAAATATATCGAATTGATTCGTATTAAAAATACTTTGATTAACAAATTTCAATATAGCGAACCCTTGTTAAAATAAAAAAAAAAGTGATAAATTGTTTCTATATTTTTGTAGCTTCTGGAAAGTGCTACTGCTTGAAATAGTATTTGCATTTTAGTACTTGATATTTCAAGTATATGGGGTCAAGTTTAAATATATATGACCTTTACCAAGGATTGTATGTATTTATTAAATAATGCTCTCGATTTCAGGAAAGCAGCAGCACTTATCAAGCTAAGAAAAAAAATCTTTATGCATATTCAAAAAATGGTCAGGATTTATTATGCGTATGCTCTCGCGGAAAGGCGATTTAATGCCCACTCTGTACACAAAACACAATAAAATTAATTCATAAAATTCTCTAAATAATGATTGAATAATTGCACTAAACAAAGGTTTCACAGTGGAATTTATGGACTATCTAACATCTGAAAGTGATTTTCGGTTTATTAATAAACTTCATTTTTCACTGTGAAAAAACTATTTGATTTGCCTTTCATTGCAAATAAATTGCTCCATATTTTGCCACGATGACGTCATGTCTACAAGTGCATTGCAATCAGTGACATGTTAATACCTTGCTGAATGGATTCAACTAGCGAGAAAAATGGTTTTGATGTAGATCATTGCTTTTAATAGGGCAGGGATTTAGATCAGATAGTGAAAATGCACAAATTCTTTGGATTTCTTCTCTGTCCTTGAATATTTAGTAGACAAACTAATTACACGGTTAAGATAAACAAGGAATGCCTCTTCCGAAATGATGAAATTCAAATCTCCTGGGTAAGGGTTTTTTGGTGCATGTGCGGACATCTGTGGAATATAAATTGTGTAAATGCATTATTTCTTTATAAATCTATCCTGGGTATTAAATAATATATGCATGGTTATTATGAGCACGGGTGTCTGTTTTAAAACTGTGAATATCTACGTTCATGGAGTAGGGGTTCCGGTGTTTGGAGGGGGCTTTATTGATTTTATAGTGAAAATGCATTAATTTTTTTTTCCGAAAACTTCGAAAATTTTTATTCTCTGCTCCTGGGTATTTAGTAAGTAAATGAACTTCATAGTCATAATAAACAAGTTTGCCTCCTCCAAAATTGAGAATTTCATGACCCCTTGAATAAAAAATCAAGGAAACAATTAAGGTATTCATTAAAATAAAGAAAGGATGTTTGCAAAAGGAAATAATGTAAAAATGAGAAATTAAAATGACAATTTAATTATGTAGAATTCTGTTCCGCCTTTATTCTGGAAAAAAAACAAACAAACAAAAAACAAGGACAATTTTGCAGTTTGTATTAAAAGCTCATTTTGATAAGTGATGAGAGACGGGGGCACTGGCATATGGAGTTTCTGAACACTGCTTATTAAGGATTAAGGTAAATTGAAACAGCTGATCATCTACCCCGCATGGTGACATATTTCTGTTCCCTACATTCAATATAATTATGTCTGCATGCAAAAGAATTATATTAACATGCAAGCTACTAATCTCTTTAGAGAGTTCGACATGCGACTTAATTATGTCAATATTCGAGTTTATTGTGTTTACCTGCAAGATATTTATGTCAATATGCGATGTTGATATCGGCTTAGTTAAGTCAGCATGCAGCCAAATCATGTAACATGCGACCTTATCAAGTTAACATGCAACATCTAAATGAAAATCGGAGCGCAATTTGTTGTGGACATTAACAATACAGTTTTCTTAATAGGTGGCACTGTACCTCTGCGGTCTGTCAATGTTTTTTTGTTTTTTTTTTGTACTCGGGGAGGTACTGTTCTGCGGATGGTATGTAGGGGGCAAGAATATGCCACTATAACTCCGTAGGTTTAAGATTTAAAATTCAAATTGAAAAAATAAACTTTTTGATTGCTAAGCATTAAAAATGAACTTTTAAGGGTAACGAAAAAAAAAATTAAACATGAGATCTTTAAAATACCTTTGAACATTACAGACATCTCATCTGATGCACAAATTTTACTTTACATTTTTATAATAATAATAATAATAATAATAACAATTAGTAGACTAATTGTTCACAGAACAATTGGGGGTCTTTCCACCTTCTTTAAATTTTTATTTTTTTTATATATTTACCTCTATATAGATAAATATCGAAAGAAAAAAGAAACTGGAAATGACTTGAAATATAGGAAAAATTAAATTTTTTAAAAATATTAAGTGACCTTGACCTTTGACCTTGAACAAATATTCAAGGTCAAAGGTCATGAGTCACATTGCACTTGAACCAATGGTTCTGTGACTTTTAGTTTTAAAGTTATCAGGTTTAATAGTAAGCGCAAAGACGTTAAAGGGCGATAACTCATATAAGAGGTCATCAGATCCTTTCGCACTGAATAGATTGAAGTTGTGTCTAAAGACCCTTAAGACATTAGTGAAGGTTTCATGTCTCTACAATTAACGGTTTCGAAGGAGCAGCGATACGCAGCACATTTAAGGCAACGATAAGGAGGCGGGGCCTAATTTTTACTGAATATGCTTACTATGACATCACACAAAAATACATGTTCTTCAAATTACCACAAAATGAAATGATACGCTATCTTAAACTGTTAGATAGCTTTAAACTACATCAATACTTACTATTGCGTGTATTTTTGTTGTTGGTTAAATCCCACACAGCAATATATAAACAATTCACTGATCACAATGCACTTGTCAATGTGACGTCATATCGTCAAATTTGAGGCAGTTTGTATGCAGTGAGAGGCGGATCAAGTTATATTTCATACAATGAAAAATGTGTTTTGTAATTAGATAAAATATTATTTGCAGATATCTAAGAGGCCATTAACTTGGATGCGATGTCTAGTTTATGATTTTATTCATATACTTACCGTACACTCTCTAGACAAGTGTTTGATTGTTTGTTGTTTAACGTCCCTCTCGAGAATTTTTCGCTCATATGGAGACGCCACCACTTGCTGGTGGAGAGCTGCAAATTTTGTCCTATACTCGGCACTTACGGCCATTGAGCAGTGAGGGTTTTTTTTCGTGAGAGCACCTACTGCGACACGGGACCTCGGTTTATACGGTCTCATCCGAAAGACCGGTCTCCACGTCCCACAGTGGGATTCGAACTCGCGACGTAAGGATCAACTCCTTACTTCGCGACTCTAGAGCACACGCTCTAGCCACTGCGCCACGCGGTCGACTCTAGACAAGTGAAACTGACGTACATTTGTATGCAGATTCATTGAAGGGTAATAGAAGGGTCGTAATAAGACGATATATTGCAAGGGTATATCCTCAATGAATTACGACAAACTTTTACACATAAACGAAAGAAGTATGAAGGTATTTGAAAAGTGCTGCGAACCTGATGAAATATTGCAAATGAATTAATTATATCTACATTTAATGTACTTGACCAGCAAAATATTCAACACACGGTCTAACAAATGTAATTTTAGCAATTATATAGTAAAATTTATATAGGTTCGCAGCACTTTTGACAAACTACAAAGAGTGTTGAAAAAAAATATACATTAAACTTAGATTTTTAACTTGGTTATGCACTTGCGATATTTGAATTTCTAGATGACCTCAATACTTCAGGTATGTTTGCTAAAATCACGTGACTGTCGCATTACGTGTCAAATCTAAATAAGAAATATAAATGTCCTCAACTTGTAGTTTTCAGCCACATTACATTTGTACGTTAATAATAAAGGCCTAAAAAGAATCGCCTATCCTTGTAAAGAATGTGTTTTCTGTCTAAAAAATTCGCCGATATTTCCATTTGGCACCTTAACTGTACTGCGTAACAAGGTTTTTAGTGAAAGGGGTAATAACTTTTGAAGGGGACAATCTTAGGGGACAAGTATAAAACCTTTGAAATAGTTTTAAAAGGACATATTAAAGATGCAAAGATATAAAGTGTTGGCTGAAAGACAGAAGAGATATAATAAGAGCTTAATTTCTCAAAATTTTTAATTTTTTGTAAACATCAAAAACTTTCAGGGGCAATAACTCATTTCGCAATGAATAGATTGAAAAGTCCTATCAAGTAGTTGAAAACACCGGTGAAGCTTCTGTATTTCTACGGTTTACGGTTTCGAAGGAGTTGCGATAACAATCTTTTATTGCAAAAGGGGATGTAACTCCTTGAGGGGTCAAAGTTCGTATATGCAGGGTCAACTGCAAACATCTTTTAAGGAGTACATTGTTATGGACTATAAATCTTTTCGATAAATCTTGAAACTCAAAATCACACGGCGGAATAATAATAAGAAACAGAAGAAAATCAATAGGTCTTTCCACAGACCTAATAATAAGAATAATAAAGGTCTCCCTCTACAGAAGACCTTCTTGTTATTCTTAGGTTTGTTTTTTTTTACTTTATAATTATGTTCCCCAAACGAAATTTGTGGATATTTTGTTTTTAAATATTATTATTGTTTTTACATCTTATTATTATTATTATATCACCCCGAACGAGATCGAACAAAAGCAGGAACAAAACAATAAATTTCTAAAGATTGATGTGTTATATGTAAAGGCTTGTTTATTAACGGATCGAAATAGAGTTAATGTGCTTTTGTATTACGGCATGGAAATATTCCCTCGCTATAACCAAATCCTTGAAAAAAGAACAAAGAGTACGTGCAAACAAATTTATTATAGTGCTAAAAAAGTGCAAAGAACATCTGCACACCTGCACACACACAACACGCACACCTACAGCACGCATACAAAAAAACCAAACAAAATAATAATAAACAAAAATACTAATAATAATAATGATCGTATCAATACACCGACTATAATATCGTCATACCAGACCCGACAAGTGTTTCATTGCCATGTGCAAATAAAAACAAAATCAAAGACACTGACTGGCGAGACCACAGCGGTTGACCCAAGACGTCACCGTATACTGTTCATCACTGTTCATAGACACACAGTTGGTTACTCATGGAATTACGGTTACGACACTGTCCAAAGGTCGCACATCGCTCTAGCCGTCAACGTCTTAGTACTTAGTATTTCCTCGAATGTCTCAGCACCTGCTACCTTAAACACGCACATACACAGCTGGTCACCTATAATAACACATTATTTAAAGGTCTGGGCTTCCATAGTCGGTAATAAATGCATTCATACAGGATACTTGAATATGTCAGGTACATTATTTAGTACAAATAAAACTTAACAAAGTAATGAATTAATACCCTTTTCTCTAAAAAAAAAAAAAAAACAAAAAACAAAAAAAAAACAAAAAAACAAAAAAACAAAATTTACAGTTCAATCTCACCTCTGCCATGTTTCTCAAAATTACTCTATTGTCCACACAGGAAAACTTCTCGAACACACACAAACCATTCAGACCAAATGCACGCAGTCATTTTTCATTTTAGGACCGTTACACACGGTAAGGCTTGCCTTATAAGTCTAAAACCATACGTTTTGCAGGACGTACGGCTCTCGTGTCCACACGTTAAGGCAAGAATTACAAGATTATATATAACATTTCCATAAATCCCACGTGTTTCGAGCCATAAATAGTGCATTCAGTCATTAAAATAGGAGAATAGATTACTAGGCTTTTTAATTATTATACCAACAAGTCCATTCACACTTCTTAAAAAGAGGAAGAGATAGAACAGAAGCTTTTGTGGATATTTCAATTAGCTTATTCGAAAAATACTTTGTGTTCACTTCAATATACCCACGTGTATGATTTGATAAAAATAGAATGACATTTGGACAAATGATTTTCATTGGTTGTGAAGAAAATTTCAGCTAAGTCTTGTATTAAGAAATAGAGCAGTGTTCTCTTTGTAAGTCAGACTTGTAAGGGTCAAAAAACCGTGTATTAAGGGTGTACACACGGTAATGTCCATGACTTATAAGGCAAGCCTTATCGTGTGTACCGGCCTTTACACATTTTTACACACACCTTCACACTTCTATGGCCTACTCAGAACTAACTTACACGTAGATAAATTGTTAAAACCGGTCTGACAGCCGTGCCCAGCTAACCGTACCGACTAAACGATGAGAATGAACCTATGGTACACCATATCCAATATAATCAAATTAAACAAAATTGTGACGTGATCAACTGATCTTCCAGTTTCTTTATTTTATTTTTTTTTTGTCCCAATTAGTTCTGATAAACACATGTATTTAAAAAAAAAAAGCTGATATGTATTTTCTTTTAATCATGAAACACTTCTACATCAGTTACACTGCAGCCATATTCACCTTCAAATAGCGTGTCTATGTATACCCTCCTTTTATCAACATCTTCATTCTTGCTTTATCTTATTGGAAGGATAGTACGGCGAAAATCCTCACTGTGTGTCTAATACTACATACTTCCCCGTCATCAAGATCTTCTTTGTTACATGGGTGGTCATCAATCATGTATGTTGCTAGTAGAGGTGTAGGAGATCGTGGAATATACCACAGGCACCTGTGGAATAGATGATGTAGCACCACCCCCTCCGATATTCCGAGAAGAACAAGGTACAGTTTCAATACAAATCTGGCCCTGTATTTTTCTAAGATATGAAACTGATGAAAGAAATTAAAATTCATGTTCTCTGAAATGTTGAAACTCCATGCACAAAGATCGAACAACTCGTTTTTTTTCATTTAACTTCCTAAATGCTAATTGTGACGTCATAAACTTGTGCATTTTCCCGTATTTTCTTAAAAAGTTGCAGAAAACTATTGAAGTGGGCGACGGCTGTGGACACTTTTTTTCTCAAGGAAAATGCCCCCAAGAAATGAGTCATTTTGAGGCTTTTTCTGCTTAAAACTTAGAAAAATTCGAAATTAGTTACGTCAAATTTACAGAATGGTCCTTCTTTATGCCATATTCTTTCTTGAATTATCACATTCGTATACTCAACGCGTATTTATGCCAATTTTAACACTTTTTGAAAACATTAAATTTTTAATGCACAATAAAGCCAAAACCGTACCTTCTACTTTTTAGACACGATTACTTATCAAAAATACATGAATTCTAAGCCTATAAGACCTATTTTCCGATATCTGATATCATTTCTCGCTTTTGCTAAATTTTAATGATTGGCCCTCTACGGTAAATAAAACTACTGAAGGTAAGAAATTAAGTCTTTACAAACATGCTGGAGTCCCCGCTTCGAGGGAGATTTTCAATGGGGATTCTCGGGGTACACCATCCTTTCGTCAGATGTCTGTAGAAAACACTCTTAAAAAATCAATTGCCTCTTCGAACTTTAGAAAGCGGCATGTCTGTAAAAAAAAAAAAGAGTAGCCCCCCCCCCTACGAAATAAACATATCTTTTATTATGGGGGGACTTTGTTTTTGCAAAAAAAAAAAAAAAAAAAATGAAAAAGATGCCATTTGAATTGAATATGACCCCCCCCCCTTTTCAAAAAAAAAAAAAAAAAAAAAAAAAAACATCCATGTATTCAAAGGGGAATACAAGAATTATGTAAATGTGAAAAAAATAGACAGATGTTAAATACGCCGTAATTTGAATTTATAATTCATGACACCTCTTGAATTACCTTGTACGAAGCGAAACCAAGTAAAACATATATAACATACATGTGGATGAATGTACACATGCCAAATCCAAAACAGATGATTTTTCCAAAATTTAGTTTATTAACCCAAAATAGTAAAATAATTTACCTATTATCAATGTATCTGCATTTATATGTATTTAAAAAGAAATAAATCTATCATGTTATTTTCCTTTTCCTATTTGAAGGGTAAAATATTTTTAGGCTGTTCAATAATTCTTATTCTATTTATTCTTAATCAGGGTTTCAAAGCATTAACTCTAAATATTATAGCAATAAATAATTTCAAAATCATTTTTAGTTTGCATCATTCATGAAACTAAAAACTTCAAATAATTTATTTTGGTAAGAATATCCAAAAAGCGTAAGATGCAATAATTTGTTCAGTGCCTTGAATTATAGTTATTATTCAATCAATCAAACCGTGCTTAAGACATATTTTTATCAGAAAAAAATGTTCAATTTTGATTACTTTGTGAAATATAGGTAACACATGTTAACTGTATCTCTACCCCATTATAGGGCCTCTTAATGGATTGTGATAGTAGTGTATATAGTTTGCCAAAACATTCTGTCTTTCAATATTTGGTTTACAGTTATTTATTTAAATTGATTAATTGAAAAATTTCGAACGATGAAGTTTACCTCAATATTGCAGAAGACATCGTTAAAAAGACAAAATCATAATAAAATCGGTTCATTTTTACATTTCTCGAGATCACCCCTGGCACAATGCTTTGAGTGTTTGCTCATAGGTTTTGGAGTAAGGTGCTTATCCTTAAGTCGCGGGTTCATACCACTGTAAGACGCAAGAAGGCTTTTTCTCTGTAGGTGCTGGCATGAAAGAGATCCATTACTACTCTTGTTTTATCAACTTGATTGTCAAATGCTTGCATCGTTTTAAAAATTGTTCGTACGTAGAACGTATCCTTGAATATCGAATCACTCTATTTGCACGTCATAAGGCTATATTGATATTTAAGTAAGGGAAGTTGACAATCTAAAAGCTACAGTCATCACGTTTATCATAAAATTTTGTTGCAAGGTTACCTTCAATGTCTTTTTCTAGTAAAATATCCAGATGTGTTTGACTCTGTGTTATCTTTTATTACGAGTTCACTGAGTCGACATTTTATTTCATAACCCGTTCATGTTAACAGGAATGTAAGGATTTTACACAAGTACTTATGGTTTAAATAATGTTTAGCAACTACATTATAACAGACTATGACGTAGCTAAACTAAGTGGATTGAGTGGATCAATCTATTTTCATGAGTCCTAAATGTTGACAGAAATAATCAAACATTTTAATATTTTTACAGAAAATGAAGAATTTAAATGAATTGTTTAAACTTTATACAAGTACTGATATTTAGCTACATTATAAGAGGTTATGACGCAGTTAAACTGAGTCGTGAGGCCATGTGTCCTTCTTCCTATTTAATTCTAACATTTTACTCCTTTATTTAATTATGAACATATATATTTGTTTTTTTTTTCCTCAAAAGTATATTGTTTATGGATTGCTCAAATGCGCTTTAAATAAGACTTAATACATCATCACTTCTTAAATATGAAAACTTGAAAAATGACCTCCCCCCCCCCCCCAAAAAAAAATCGTTTTGTCCTTCTTTAGAATACATATTAAATTTCTTAATTATAATTACCGTATATCTGGTATTTTGTACAATTGCCAAATGTTGTAAAATACCAGAAATCCGCCAAATAAATTCTTAAATTTCATACATATTTTATACACGCATAATTATTTTTAATTTTTTCAACCGCTGTCAAATGTGCATGTGTGAAATTATTTTCTTTAGTTAGCCAGCAAATTTATGACTAATAACTGTTTATTAGACGCAGATTTATAGCTCGCTGGTCTGATGATATAACTATAAACGACCAGAGAGCTACATTGTCATCATATTAAAATGTACATTTGCTGCGCACAGAAAGTGAACTGTTTCTCGATTTATTTAAACTACATCTCAAAATATGAATAACGATGCGTTCCGTAAATATTCTTTTACTATTTCAACAACAATACATTTCCCATAACTGTTGTTATTTCATGTAGCCCTTTTGGGCGTGAAATTGAGACCATCTCAAATTTTGCCTGCCACTTTTATACTGCCATTTTGTAGGACAACACAAATCGACCAAACGCGCTTCGTGCAAATGTCAACCACAAGAATAATTGCTACTGGTTTAAAGAATATTTTTAGGAAATCGAGCTTTTGTGCAGTTGAGGTAAGAATTTGAAAAAAAATAATTCAAGAACCGATACCAACTTTTTGTGCGTAATAAATACACAGTAAATCAACCTATAGGGAACACGCTTTATAATGAATTGACGCTTAAGAAGAAGTAATTTCAATTCCCGCAGGCTTTAAAATATATTGCGAACTTAACACATATAACTTTCCAAAAAGTATCTTTTCTTAAACAATTCTTTAAAAAAAAAAAAAATAAAGAAAATGTGTAATGTTGCTACCCCAGTGTAAAATATACATGCAGTCTCAAATACAGGTTGACTTAGCATCATGCAGTGCCGATTTATGCAAGGCGAGTCAACGTTATCTGGTCCGTAAGAAATAATTGGGGGTTGGAGCGTTTCTATTTACTCTGGTTGAATTACTTGTCAGAAAAAATATATATCAATAATAAACAAAAACTGGAAAAGAGTTCCTCATGGTGCTACGCAGAATTTTCCGTATGCTCGCTGCGCCGCCTTGACAAAATCCATTTTTTCGTCGTTATCAGATTTCTATACCGCGGTTAATTTTTTAATGATCTCCGTATTTCTGATGGAAATTCTAACAAACTTGCACAAATTGAAGTCAAAATGTAATTGGAAAAAAATTATATGCATAAATTGAATTATTTTCCCTCTTACTATGGGTCCATTGGGAGTTTGAACGTTTGTGTTACATATTTTCAATACCTCATTTTGTGAATACGCCGGGTACCCCTACCATTGACACATTAATATACATGTACCCTTGAAATGAAGAAATAGCAAATTGGTAAAATATTTCTTGCTTTTATTAATTCTTAGTGTTTGTCAAACGTATATGCAAATTATCAACGAAGGATGTTTATTAGAAAGAAGAATATACACAATGTTTCAATAATGTCCAAACAGCCCTCGTATTCACCCTGAACAATGTCAAGCCAACTGTCTTAGAAATACATAAAACTCTGCAGTATTCTACCAAAGTCATTTACTGTAAATGTTTCTGCGGTTTAGTTAAATCTCAACAATTCAAAACAAAGAAATTAATTTGCTAACATTCAGATGTTAATTTACAAAATAATTGCTTGTTATACTGTGTATCGTTAGTTAGAAAATATGGATTCAAAAAAAAAAAAAAAATGAATGTTCCAGATGTAGGTGTAGGATTTATTTCTAATTGCAGGAATATGGCATCATTATCCATTCTTTCTAGATCCGTGTTTAAGGGCCTGTGTAATATTTTTGGCAGTGACAGGGAGGTACGAACAAGACGAATTGCCATGGATATAGAAGACATAACAACAGTTCCTGGGTGTGTAAGAGACCCTTTATTTGGCGAGACGTCTTTTCACTGGTCTTTAAATGGGAGCAGGAGAGATGGTTTTTGTTTGCCAGGATCTGACTTTGATGTTATGTTTTGGAATGATAATATGGTAGTGATTCCAGAAAATGGTGCAAGGGAGCATTATCTTCCAGCTCAAAATTTGACAAAGTATATCTGAAATGTGTAACGTGTCATCCCGGATTTGTTTATTTGAAAATTGTGTATAGTTCTGTTGCTAATGATATAACTGACTTCGACAACATATCTCAACGAGTTTTGAATGCTTTGAAAACACATGGCACTTTATTTCCATCCATATCCGTTGAAGGAAATGATGTGTATCTCCTCAACTTTATGGTTAATGAATTTTTACAATACATGATGACAAATTTATTGCATTTGCATGGACCGTGTCTTATGTTTTCTTTCGTTGAAACAGAACTTGACATCGCATCTTCTTTAAAAGGCAATTTTTGGCCTCCAACAGCTACAGAATGGATCACCAGATCTACTATTTGGCCTCAGATGGATGTCATTCAAAGTATTGTCAATGGAGGTTGCCATTTCGTAGCCGTAGGAAGCAGACAATCCGCACATCCGAATCGAGAGTGGAGAATATCGTTCTCAAAAGCAGAAAATATCTTGATAAAATCTTTCAACCATTGTCAATTTCTAACATACGGCTTATTAAAGCTATTTTTTAAGGAGGTTGTAACTGAAGATGGTGAACCCTCTTTATGCTCATACTTTGTTAAAACTGTGATTTTCTGGCGAGTGCAAGAAAACCCTTTAGATTGGTCACCGGAACACCTTCTTTCCTGTGTTTGGATGTGTTTTAAGAATATTATACAATGCGTATACAAAGGTAATGTCCCAAATTTTTTCATCCCCCATAATAACATGTTGAAAGGGAAGTTCAACGAATGCTCCCGACTAAGACTTTTTAACAGATTGTATGTTCTCTATGAACACGGAATAAGCTGCATATTTCTTTCTAAATCAATCAGATATGCTTTAAAGCAGGAAAAACGCATTATCTGCAGTACAAATTTAGAAGCTGTAGAATATACGGAGATTCGCAATGATTTGCATTTCTTTTCAGGAATTGATTATTTTCCATTATTTCCTTACATAACTTTTGGTGCAGACACTATAGCGTTTAATACCGTGCATTGGTTTATATGCAATTACACATCACATAAATTCATTACAAGTGAATCATTTGTAGTAGCAAACAAATCTCTGACAATGTATTTGCATGATCAGATCTTCAGAAAAGTTATAAAGGACCAAGACCAGACTAACAGAAATGTGTATTTCAAATGCAAACTTGCCCCTAAATGGTTACAAATCTCAGCTCTTATTGGGGATTTGAGCATGCCTCTCTACAGAGCAATGTATATGTATATGAATAGATTATATGAAGATGCGGTTGCTTTACTTCGCCAAAGAAAATGTTTGCTGAAGAAACCGTACGTGATTTACAATGGACAAGTTCATGGTTCCGTCTATATGGAACACTTCAGTGGGAAAACATTGCAGTATAAATGTAGGAAGGCGGTAACTATGGATGTACTAATACCAAGTGATGTTCTACAGAAATACCTTGACTTTGACACATCTGCATTGCAAAATAATGGATGGTCAGTTTTACGAATTCCTCCTTTTGTTTTTCTGCATATGTTAGAAATATTATGCTATGATAAGCTTATTAATCATGACAAAAGACAGAGAGCCCTTCACGAACTCTACTTCCTTGTTCATTTTGACAATGGCATGTACGTCCCTAAACATCTTCGAGACATTTCTTGGGGTTTACTTGGGATCTGTCAGTATATATGTGGTGATTATCAAGGATCGCAAAATTCTTATGCGAAGGCTCTTGAATGTGAGGATGCTAACAACATTAGGGGTGCAATGGCACAAAGATTACAATCCATTGCAGATTATGAAAGCCGTTTACAAAATAGATAAAAGTATTAACTCCTTTTGTAGTTTTCAGTAATTTTAATGGTATCTGTCCGTAATTTCAGCTTATGTTCACAATACCTTAATCTATTTTTTTTTTTTTTTTTTTGTATGTACATTTCAAAACGTTTTAAATTATGATGATTGTTTGTTGTTACCTTATCGTTTGTTTTGTAAGCATGTAAAAATAATTAAAATGACTCTTCTGACATAAAACACTGTGCTTAGCATTTTAAAGCATTTAACAAGATGG
Organism: Saccostrea echinata; assembly: GCF_033153115.1. Taxonomy (NCBI): domain Eukaryota; kingdom Metazoa; phylum Mollusca; class Bivalvia; order Ostreida; family Ostreidae; genus Saccostrea; species Saccostrea echinata. The sequence continues at coordinate 4,482,300 of NW_026889776.1, forward strand.
AAAATAATAACATTTATAGCTATCAGAGGAGCGTAATTTCCGGAGATCAGTCCGTAATCTGTATTTTAAAATTTCAATCCGTGTAAGATATAGAATTTCCATAATACCATAGCAAAAAATACCTATAAACTACAGTAAATTATTGTTTACTATATTAAACGATTGTTTGTTTACAATCAATGTAGATTTTTTTAAAGTTTTGTTTGAGTTAAATGTACATTTAATTCAACTGTTAATATCACACCTCTCTAGATGTGTGTGCTTGCTTGAAAGACACTGGAAGGGATTATTGGTATTAAGATAAAACCGCCTTAAGATTCACAGACCATTATTTTTTGTTGGGTCGGACATTTTCAAGGACTGCGTCCCGATTCCAACTTTTTGAATGTTTACCCCCCCCCCCCAAATGTATTTATTGACATATCTTATAATTGGCAAAATTAAGTAACAGATGGTCATGAGTTAATTGTATTACAAGTAGACCTAAAGATTATATTTTTTTCTTTTATTATTTTATGCTTCAGATTGAAGCAATTATGACAATAGATAATCGATAAGTAGAATTTGATAATGGAAATGTTCAAAGTAATTGTAAAAATGTCCAATGGTAAATTTTCATATGTGACATCATTAGTATTATGCTGTAATGACACTTATTTGTATAATAGTGGTTTATCCTTGTTGGATGCCCATTGTGATGCTCAGTAGAATTTAAATAGCTGGGCCCGGTTATTCAAAAGTTTTTTTTTTTTTTTTAAATTTAACACAGTGGTTAAGGATAACTATGTATTAAACCTTTATCATTTGAGAAGCTAATGCAGTGGTTAAATTCTGTTGTTCAAAAGCAATTTAACACAATGTTTAGCTAACACTGTGTTAACATTGTGTTCACTGCTTAATCACTCACTAAGCACTTAATTACCAAAAAATGCACCTCTCTTCCTTTCTAAACAATCATGGCTGACAATCCTGACATCATCTGCTCAAAAAAGGAACAGGAAGGCAAGAAGCACCAATTTCTCATTAAGAGAGATAGAAATTATTAAAAATCAAGTGAAACTCCATCCTAGTACAATGTCGCAGGCAGTCCGAGTGGTTGCCACACAATACGAAAATAAGGACTAAGTTCTTTAATTAAATTACATTTTATTGGCTTTGTACAAATCTAAAAATTTCAAGATTGTTCGCTGTTTTGATTGAATGGCTTCCTGGACCAAATGGGATCTACAAAATTATTGTAAGTTACATGCATTATAATACTTGCATTTATAACATACTAACTGGATTCGTGATCGTGCATAATATTAACTGTATACTTTATATTTTCTGCATACTGCATTTTACTGCAAATACTTTAGCATTTTACTGCAAATACTTTAGCATTTTCCTGCATACTGCATTTTACTGCAAATACTCTGGTATTTTATTGCATACTCCACAAAATATACGAACTATTTGTGTACTATACACACGTACTTTACACCATACAGTATAGCTACTACATACTTTAATATACTTGTTTACTATTAGAATAATACTTGAAATGATAGCATTGCACAGATTACTCAATCACATCATTTACATCAAAATCAAGAACTAAGGTCCTTGGCCATTTCAGGAAACTGTATAAGATAAAAAAAAATAAATTAATAAAACATACTTACCTCAGAAGAGATGTGCAATTCTGGTCAAAGCTTTATCTTTATGAAGAATACTACCATAAATACTCGAGGAAGTCAAGTCCGTCTGCTCTACTCGATTGCTACACCCAAACTGACTACAAAACGGCACGGGATTTAAATCCGCCAAGTAAATTCTACTGAACAAATAAAATATTATGGAACACAGTTATGACATTCAAGTTAGTTATTTTCATAGCGAAAATTGTATGTTAAAATATATGGAACCATGTTTGGACGTTAATTGTGACATACCATTCTCTTTTCTGCTTGAATTTTCAGTAAGGCATTCTCGGCTATACATAATTAGCGTCTCTCATATAGTAAAGTAGATTCTCATAGGTTGTCAGATTAGCTCATCAATACTGAAATTTATACAGCTTTTCAATCACGGGTGGAATACACATGGGGTGAAAGTTGGTCAGACCTCAACTAGTGACACAAGGAACCAATGCCATCGTTTCTTACAGTAAAGAGGTGTGGCGCAAGGTTATCATGACTTGATGTTGGACGCTAAGTGTACTGTTCCTTTTTGTGGCTCTTTCTAAATGATTTTTGATGTTTTGATGATTTCCCCAAATAACATATATGCCATATTGACAAAATATATACCTTTTTTCTCAATTCATTATCAGACCAACTGTCTTAATTGGTATGTAGTCAAAAATACGCTGTTTTCTGAGTCCAGGCGTATGAATAAGGAAATTAGCGACCATATTTAATCACCGCGTTATCTTCTCAATCCACCTACCGTAGATGAATTTAATTTAACACAGATTTAACACCTTGCTAACACATGCACACCTTTGAACAACTCTTAATCATATGGTTACTTTAACACACTAGTTAATACAGAGATAACACTGTGTTAAATGTAACCCACTTTCGAACAACTGGGCCGAGGTCAGTAGCTATATACATGCAAGGTGAAGTCAAGTTTGTCTTAGATAGCGCACTTTATCCTTGTCCAGCGGGAGTAGTTCCACATTTATGTCCATGGATGGTTAGATAGGTGGTGACTGAATCTCCAGTCAGGGTAAGTGCAATTTAATTACATTACTAACACTGAAAGGTAATTCACTGTATTTTTATATATTGAACTTGCTCTATTTGTATCCTCAGATAGTCATTATATTCGAATTGTATACGGGAATTGTTACTGATTGCCTAACAGTGAGTTTAGGCTTAAAAGTAATTATGTTGCCTCTTAACTTAATATGTTATGGCTTACATTATTTTGCTTTGCAGTATCAAACGATGTGATTCATACTAGTAAAAACTGTATATTTTAACACTCAAATGTAAAGCACTTACCTGTTCTTACAGGATGACCTACACCATTCAGTCAAAGGAATCGTCACTGGAAGGTGTAAAAAGGTGAAATGCCAGAACTCTCCTATTCAGTTACCTTTCATTAGACTTTCAATCACCTTTATGTTAGCTGAATGACAGAGGTATTTCCTGTGTAGGACGACCCGTTTTGGGCCCTGTTGTATTGTGTCTGAAACATTTGTTGACGGTTCCTGTATAACTACAATAGAGTGCTTGCTGAGTGGCGCATTGCCTCTGTCCGTGGTGGCAACCTACAGTGTAGATGACTGCACGAGGGCATGGCACGCTTTGCGGAGGCTTGATGTAAATAACTTGATTTCCTGATTTTCAAATCAGCACTGGTGAACGATTTAGACGCTTTGGAATGTCGACGACGTTATGGCGATGTACAATGGGCGTGTTATCCACATTCACTGCAAATTTCGTTCGTTAAGCTGAGAAAGGACGTAGAAGGATGTAGGGCACAGGGGCTCCAAAATGGACGAAAATAGATATTTTTGTAACCTACTGTAGTAATTTGTTTACTATACACTTACACACCATACTAAAATTTGATTATAGTTTAAGTCTTGGTTGACCCATTCAAATGTTACAGAGTAGAAGCTGTTTTATTATAGATAAAATTGACAGTAAAGAGGAAACTGTTAAGGTCTGTTTCTTTCAAGAAGATTGGATCCTGCTATCAAAAGTAATACGGATTTTTTATCAAGTATATTTTTAGAATTTATACACATAGCTCAATTAAAAATCAAAACAAAAACTGGGGTCAATGCGCTTCCTTTTGCGCTACAGAGAATTTAGTTTGACCTTTTTGCACTGTAAATACATCTTAGACATAAACCAATTTTTAAAGTTTTTACCTCCAATATTTTTTATTCAAATTATTAAAATGTGTGATTCTTTTTACATAGAATATTTATCACACTGTAATAATGATTTTATGAGTTTGTACAAGCCAGACGTCATAAATTTTTTATCTCACATGTTGAATACTATCATAAAGTTAATCAAAAAAAAAAAAAAAAAAAAAAAAAAAAAAAAAAAAAAAAGATCGTCCGGGATTTGAACCCGGATCTCTCGCTTCCTAAGCCAGCATCATACCCCTAGACCACGGAGGCACTTGTTTACACAGCATATTAAATGCAAAGAGTAAGTCACATATAATTTTTATATTCACATTCGATATTGTCAAAATTTTACACAATTCATGTTGTCTATTTAGCCTTTGCTAAACAGTTCTAATAGATGTAATTAGAATATAAAGTCCGCCGACAACCTGAATTATACGTAATAACTCTCCACATGCCCCTGTGCTAAAAATAGTACCAATCGACTCTTAATACAATGAATTATAAAAAAAAAAAGGGGGAGGGGTTACTTTGAGAGGGGCAAGAGAGGGCCTAGAGAGTTATGGTGTAAAATTTCATTGCAAAAGCTCAAAAGCTTCTTGGGATATCGCCCGGAAATGAAAGTGTTACACACAGACGAAATGTATGAATTTACGAACTTGAAATTTGACCTTTTGACCTCAAACTCTATAGGGGTCTTTTTTGGGCCACAGGGTGTTGCTATGTAAAATTTCATTGCAAAAGCTCAAAGGATTCTCGAGATGTCGCGCGGAAACGAAAGTATTAAAACAGACAGAATTTATGAATTTATGACCTTGACGTTTGATCTGTTGACCTCAAAATCAACAGGGTTCTTCTTTAGGCCATAGGGAGTTGCTGTGCTAAATTCCATTGCGAAAGCTCAAAGGGTTCTCGAGATATCGAGCGGAAACGAAAATGTTACAGACAGACCGAAATACAGACGGACGGACGGACGGACAGAGAGACCCAAATTAATATCCCCCACTTTCAGTGAGAGCGGGGGAAAATTACTCCGCATGTTCAATTATTTGACCTTTTTGTAATCAAAAACTTTCATTTTTCTGGCATTAAAAATTTAACAAGCTAAAAAAAAATCATTTGAAAGTAATGACATTTTACTGAATTTAAGAAGAATTGCTAAACGTATCTTATATATTCAGAAAAGAAAATTAAAAGTGGGGGTCTGTGATGTTAATTTTTAGATATTACTACAATAGTGCTAATTTTAAGCTTAAATTAGAGCTATTTTTTTCTTGATTTTTCACAATATATTTGCTATATTTATCAAATATGATGATAGAATTCATGACAGTTTATTTGATATATAATTTAGTACCAGTATAAAACAGTTCACTGCACAAAATAACTCTGTGTGCAGACTGCATGTAAAAAATAGGAATCCAAACTTAACATACTTTAAATACTTCGAAAGAGAAAAAAATGATCATTTTCTTTTAAAAAACCTTCCGCCACAAAATATAGTTCCTCACTTAATGCTTTTGGTATGGAATTTAATCATGGAGTTTCAACTGACAATACTTTAATTGACGTTTTAAAATCCAAATTTATAGTAAGAATGAAAACATTATGCGGAATTTTTGAAATATAGGTTAAGATAAAAATCTCCCCAAAAGCTCTGAAGCGAACCCCGTTAAATACACGTTTCATGAAAGAAATGCTTCCATACCTTTCTGATTGATTTTCGTGATTTCAAAAATGAAAGGGACTGGCGCTAAAACACATGCTTCTAAATCTTCGCTTTTGTGATAATTTATGGCGTTGATTCGATCTCAGTAGCGACAATTTTTTTCCAATGCGGCATACTATTAAATAGGCTGGTATAAATACATGTTATATCTATTTTACTTCAATGACAAACATTTATTAACGTTTAATGGCCATCGATTTTATCGCACGCAGAGGATCTTTCCACGATAAATAAATATTGAACAGCTATTGAATGAATAGCAAGGTATGCTGGCCTCGTAAATGTTGAAATTTGACTTTAAACACATGGTTCAGGTCAAAAGACTATGAGATATTAAATGGACTATGACAAACAAATTGAGAATATGTTTTTAATAACAATGATACGAAATTATTTGTTTTGAATTTTCTTCAATAAACACAATATGCATGGATAGTTAAAGAAACTTGCATCTGCAAAAATCGGGATTATTTCATACATATTCAATTTATTTTTATGTCAAGGCAATCATTTTACAGTACATGTATGATTGTCAAAAGGTTGAAGACATTTTTTTTTTTTACTTTGGAGTATATTTCTATTTTATAAGTATGTGAGGAAATAAATGCATTCTTTTGAAGAAATTTAAAGTTGCTCCGTTGTAATAGCTGAAAGTAACTCAGTCCTTACGTAAAAGAGATAAAAATATAACTAAAGTTTTCAGAAAAGTCGTTGGACGATTATCGGAAAATGAAAAAAAAAAAAAACTTGTACATGTATTAGACAGTAAAGCTTCCCTTATGAGAGAGTGGCCTCTTTGTAGTAACGTTATATTTTTGAAAGAAGTCACAATGATTCTATCTCTGGATCCAAAATTCCTAACAAATAATTTTGTTTCTACAGGTTGTAATATAGGTTCTTACGGCCAAAACCGTTCGCCATGTGCAGGTTTTAAACACTCCGATATTGTAACTGGCTGTCGTACGTAATTCATATTTTAAGTCAATTAACAAAAGTGCGCTTTGAAAATATAAAGTCAAACATTTCCCTTTTCAACATATATCTATTTTTTCTTTCTCTCTGCCCAATATCATATACAAAGGTTTGGAATATAACCTTTTGCATTGCGCTGCATAGTGTTAGGGCTTTCGCAAAATACAAGGGTCACACTACTTCAGAGCTTGAACATATTGTTTGCCTACATTTCATAAAGAAATCAAAATTTAAAAAGGCATAGATCACTTTTCAACTTTTGGACATGCTGAGGTTTTTGCATGTTACATTTTTTTTTTTCAATTTTGTTAAATTTGCAAAATGAAAGATCACAAACTTTCATATCTAGTATTATTTTCGCAAAGTATATGGCATTGCTAATTTATAACCATTCGAGGAAAAAAAAAAAGATTGGAAAAATCAACTTTTCCAATATATATATATATATATATATATATATATATATATATATATATATATATATATATATATATATATATATATATATATATATTAACTGTAAGATGATGAAAGCTTTTATACCCCTAATGCAGTTTTAACAGGGTATAAATCTTGAAAACAATGGTTGTATGTTTTAAATTTCAAGTGGAATGCCAAACGACGTACAAATTTTACTTGTTCCAGAAATCCAATTATAACGGGCTTGATTGTTCCCAGGAATGTAATGTTAACTGTAAAAGAAGATGTATGACAATGTCATTGGATTCTGTACTTTCGGGTGTAAGAGAGAATTTAATTCAGAAACGTGTGAAAAGAGTTGCAGTTCATCATGTCCCTCAGCCTTCAACAGACACTGTGGGGAATGTGAGGGGAATGTCAGGTTGGTAAATATGGGAACTATTGTAATAAAACCTGCTGCAAAAAATTGTAAAAATTGATGGCGTAAAAACAACGGTTTATGCCATTCCGAATGCATCGTCGAAAAAATTGGATCTGATTGTCTCAGTATGTGTGGTGATGGGCGTTTTTCCGATTGTCATCAGGCTGATGGGAGTTGTACTCTAAAACAGGGATGGCAGGGTCAAAACTGTGATGGTAAGTCTTTGAAATGAAACCTTACACTTTAAAAAAATATTCATAGATTATTTTATGTGCTTTTAAGAATGTTGTTATAGAGCTAATGAAAATTTAGAATGATTTGTTATTGACCAAATATTTTGCACCACTTTATCAACATGTAGAATGCAGTCAAACTCATTATGGACAAGTGTATGACAAACAATGGAGTCTAACCTGTTAAAATGGAACCTGTTTTTTTTTTTTAAACAAGGGTCGTGTAAGGATGGTTTCAAAAGCTACATTAAGGATGGCAAACTTATTCAAGTTAAAAAGTAGTGTTGTTTCTTTATGTTTAGCCTGACAATAAAACATGTATATAAGTGAGAGTAAGTTTAATTTAGATATATTTTTTTTTTAAATCCACACCGTTCTGAGTACTTTCTGAAAACCTTTTCTTCATCTTGAGTTAATGTTACAAAATACCAGGAAGTTTAAAAAAAAAATTAAAAAAAAATCTTTATGAAGTTATCTAGTATTATATGAATATTTAAAGAAATAGAAATGATTTATAGTTAAAGATACTTTAACTGAGCTTCATTGTTTTGGCCTTGACAATATAGGTTCATATTTCATTCTCAAACTGTACATTGGTTTATGTTTGTATGCTGTTGATCTATGTTTGGGTCTTAGGTTTGACCCGGCGCGGCGAACGAGAATCGAACCGGGCCTTCCCATCACGAAGCGAGCGCCATACTATTAGGCTACCGTGACCAGTTCTGTACATTTGTAAAATATGTACAATGATATAGGACAATGTATTTAGAGGTCTAGGTCAATACGTCTCTTTATTTAATCCTTTTATAGATTTTTCTTTTCTTTTCTATCCTCGATCTTCATTAAGCTTCGTTTTTGTTTTTTCCTATAGAATTTACATTTGCTATAAATTAAGTCGCATATGCATGACATTTTACGGGATTAATAAGTGCAATTTCCTTCTTTCCTATATTTTTTTTCTCAATTAAATTTTTTATCGACTTAGGTCTGTCGCGGCCGAGATTCGAACTCACGACCTCCCGATCACGGAGCGAGCGCTCTACCGACTGAGCTACCGTGAACGGTTGAGAGAGAGAGAGAGAGGGAGGAGTCTAACTAACCAACGATAGACTACTTATGCAAATCTACTCTCTTTTCCTTTGTTTATTATTTTTTCATCATATGTCCTTGAAATAAAAACAAAGGAATGTGTATATGTTGAACATTCATACCTATATATAAAAATATATATTTTATGTAAAATAAACAAATAGTTGTTTTATTCATGTGGAATTTATTATGTGCATTACATTTGCTTCAAAAAGGTATATATATATATATATATATATATATATATATATATATATATATATATATATATATATATATATATATATATATATATATATCTTAATATGCTATCGACATATTCAGTTGTTTAAGTGTCCTGAACTCTGAACACTAAATAGCTCTAGCTGCAAGGTAGAATTAAGCATTTAAAGCGATCTGCCCTTGGACCTACGATAGACTTAACGTGAATATACAGTTAATACGAGAATTTGTAATAAAAAAAAGTATTCTTAACATTAAATAAGACTAGGATAATGTAATTGAATACAGCATTTTCAATCATTGCCAATATATGTAAACAAGTCAGCAGTGCTTACTGTTCAGTAATGTTCCTCCATTGTTTTTGAACAATTTTCTGGGGAAAAAAGCCGGTATCTTATTTTGAAATTTACTAGTTAAGATGAACACCTCTGTATGATTAAATGTGCTCAAATTCCAAAAAAAAAAAAAAAAAAAAAAAACTCTATGTTGTTTATAACCTACTTAATATATCATAAAACGTGCTACATGTGAACGAATTTCTTTTGTTTTATGTATTACGGTCGTAGGCAACGTACAGAATGTAATTTTCCAATTGATAATTTGCTAAGGTATTCGAAATAAAAAATCATAGTACCATGAGATTTTCTTAGACCCAAAAAAAAAATCGACCAACATAACCAGGAATTTAATTAAAATAAATCGCGGAAATAATGGTGGTCGTCATTAAAAAACAAGAAAGGATGTTTGCACAAAGGAAATAGTGTAAAACTGAGAACTTAATTTGTGGAATTTTGTTCCGTATTTATTCTGAAAACACCCAAGGACAATTTTGTAGAAAGGTTTCAGTTTGTATTAAAGTCATTTGGATAATTGATGAGAGACGAGGCACTGACAAACAGACTTTATGAAGTCTGCTTGTTAAGGATTAAGGTAAAAAGAATCAGCCTGTCATCTATCCAGCATGGTGACATATTTCTGCTCCCTACATGCAAGATAAATAATGTCAACATGGAAAAAAAACATATCAGCATGCAAGATAATTATGTCTACATGCAAAAGAATTATCTTAACATGAAAGCTACTAATCTTTTCAGATAATTTGATTCTAAAATGGGAAATTCACTTACAAACGTCAGTATCTCACATCGTACAAGACTAAGATAATGTAATTGAATACAGTATTTTCAATCATTGTCAATGTATGTAAACAAGACAGCAGTGTTTACTGTTCACTAATATTCCTCCATTGTCTTTGAACATTTTTCTGGGGAAAAAGGCAGTTATCTTATTTTGAAATTAAATAGTTATTATGAACACTTTTGTATGATTAAATGTTCTCAACCCCCCCCCCCCCCAAAAAAAAAAAAAAAAAAAAAATATCCATGTTGTTGTTTATAACCTACTTAACATATCCTAAAACGTGTTACATGTGATCTAATTTCTTTTGTAATATGTATTACGGTCGTAGGCAACATGCAAAATGTAATTTTTAAATTGATAATTTGCTAGGTTATTCGAAATAAAACAAATCATAGTACCATGAGATTTCTTCGATAAAAAAAATCGACCAACATTACCTGGAATTTAATTAAGATAAATCGCGGAAATAATGGTGGTCGTCATTAAAAAAACAAGAAAGGATGTTTGCATATAGGAAATAGTGTAAAAATGAGAAATTAAATGGGAAAATTAATTATGTAGAATTTTGTTCCGCCTTTATTCTGAAAATACCCAAGGACAATTTTGAAAAAAAGGTTTTAGTTTGTATTAGAGCTCATTTGGATAATTGATGAGAGACGAGGCACTGGCAAACAGACTTTATGAACTCTGCTTATTAAGGATTAAGGTAAAAAGAATCAGCCTGTCATCTATCCAGCATGATAACATATTTATGCTCCCTATATGCAAGATTAATTATGTCAAAATGCAAGAAAAGCATATCAGCATTCAAGATAATCATGTCTGCATGCAAAAGAATTATGTTAACATGAAAGTTACTAATCTTTTCAGATAATTTGATTCTAAAATGGGAAATTCACTTACAAACGTCAGTATCTTACATCGTACATGCAGAATACAACATAATTATGTTGACATGCGACTTTATTAGGTCAACATACGAGTATAATGTGTTTACATTTAAGATATCTATGTCAATATGTGAGATAATTACTGTATGATGATATGCAACATATTTAAGTCACAATGCAACAAAATTTCGCTTACATGAGACATTTTTAGGTCAACATATAACATTAAGATAAGAAATCGTCATTTTTAGGGGACTCTTGGCATAATTAAGGTGCATATTAACATAATTATCTCACATTTTGACAAAAAAAAGTTGATGTCAACATTATTATCTTACAGGTCGAAATAATAATCTTAAATGTTGACATATTGCATGTTAAAATAAATAAATTGCATGACATCGTAATTATGTTGCATCTATGATGTCAGACACTGGCGTTAGTAATTAAATTTAACCACATGAAAAGCAGATTCTCAAAAAAAAAAATTGTAACCTGCAAGTCAGCATTATTCTCTTGCATGTAAACATCATCTTCGACGTTGACGTACTTTTCCTGCAAGCTGACATAATTTATCTTTTATGTAGGTAGCTGCAGAATTGTACCTCTCCAGAAAAAAATTGACAGACCAGAGAGCTACAGAGCTTTTTAAGAAAAAAATGTGTATTTATTTCGCACAATTACTTGCGCTCGATTTTGGATTTATTTCTCCGAATTTTAAAACTGCCATATCAAAATATTACTAATACTAATATTCAAAAATTATAATCATCATGAGCATTATTATTACTATTATTATTTTTAAAAGTTTGTAAAAGTTTAAATTGTGTAATAGATCGGGATACTGACCTAGTATACAATTTTTAAAATGTAATTTCAAAAGTTATGCATACTAACCTGTTATGAAAAAGGAAGTGTATGATATTATAAAGAAAAAAAATAACAATGAAATCAAGTAGAGAATTTAATCATTCTCATATCAAGATTTATTATTAACTTATTGATGTGTCGCATTAAACTGTTGTTTTCCTATCACATGACTGTTTATGTTTCAAATTGTAGTGTTAATGTATAAATCTGAGTGCGTATCTCCTTTTAAAAATACCATTCTCACTTCTTCAATCTTCTGAAAAGGCTTATCCAGTTACTATAATCAACACAAAGAAAATGAAAATGTATTTGGTTGAGAGGGTTGAGGGGGGGGGGGGGGGGGTCGGGTGGAGGGTTAATATCAAAGTGAACAAAGGAACACTAACTGGAGTAAATATTTTTTCGATAATAACTATATGAAACATAATAAAATTTAAATTTGTGTTTAAGGTGTGATATCTTTAGCGATGAAAAGTGTTCAAAGATGTTGATGTTTCAATATAATTTTCTTCAAATTTAGAGGCCCATTTGTTTTTACTGCTTTGCAATGAAAGATATGGACATTAAGCAGCGCAGTAAAATATGACCACAGATTTAAAAAGAAATGTAAGGGAAGATGATGACGGTCATAAAAGGAAACTATAGAGAATGCGTATGAAAACTAAAAAAAAAAAAAAGAAATATAAGGAAATAATATTAAAAGAAACAGTTAAATCTAAAACATATTTACGCTTCCTGCAATAAAAGAAGGGGAAAATGTCGGAAGAAAAGACTTTTAAATTTACAGTGGGAGAAAAAAAATGGATTAATTACAGTCTGATGATAAAATGCTAAAAAATAACAGTTTTATAAAATGTTTATAAAAAATATGCTAACCCTAACAATTTACTAAAGTTAACTATAGTTTACTTTATTTAATTCTTTGACTCTTTTATTTACTATGAGACTTTTTTATTACTTTTTTAAAGGTTTGAAGCCTTAATATTTCTAAAAAATTATATCAGTAATGTGGATTTTTGAAATAATATGTAAATAACTAGTTATATTCCCTTTTAATATAAGAAAATTGTGATGTGAAAAAAGATAAAATATATCGAATTGATTCGTATTAAAAATACTTTGATTAACAAATTTCAATATAGCGAACCCTTGTTAAAATAAAAAAAAAATGTGATAAATTGTTTTTATATTTTTGTAGCTTCTGGAAAGTGCTACTGCTTGAAATAGAATTTGCATTTTAGTACTTGATATTTCAAGTATATGGGGTCAAGTTTAAATATATATGACCTTTACCAAGGATTGTATGTATTTATTATATAATGCTCTCGATTTCAGGAAAGCAGCAGCACTTATCAAGCTAAGAAAAAAATTCTTTATGCATATTCAAAAAATGGTCAGGATCTATTATGCGTATGCTCTCGCTGAAAGGCGATTTAATGCCCACTCTGTACACAAAACACAATGAAATTAATTCATACATTCTCTAAATAATGATTGAATAATTGCACTAAACAAAGGTTTCACAGTGGAATTTATGGACTATCTAACATCTGAAAGTGATTTTCGGTTTATTAATAAACTTCATTTTTCACTGTGAAAAAACTATTTGATTTGCCTTTCATTGCAAATAAATTGCTCCATATTTTGCCACGATGACGTCATGTCTACAAGTGCATTGCAATCAGTGACATGTTAATACCTTGCTGAATGGATTCAACTAGCGAGAAAATGGTTTTGATGTAGATCATTGCTTTTAATAGGGCAGGGATTTAGATCAGATAGTGAAAATGCACAAATTCTTTGGATTTCTTCTCTGTCCTTGAATATTTAGTAGACAAACTAATTACACGGTTAAGATAATCAAGGAATGCCTCTTCCGAAATGATGAAATTCAAATCTCCTGGGTAAGGGTTTTTTGGTGCATGTGCGGACATCTGTGGAATATAAATTGTGTAAATGCATTATTTCTTTATAAATCTATCCTGGGTATTAAATAATATATGCATGGTTATTATGAGCACGGGTGTCTGTTTTAAAACTGTGTATATCTACGTTCATGGAGTAGGGGTTCCGGTGTTTGGAGGGGGCTTTATTGATTTTATAGTGAAAATGCATTATTTTTTTTTTTTTTCGAAAACTTCGAAAATTTTTATTCTCTGCTCCTGGGTATTTAGTAAGTAAATGAACTTCATAGTCATAATAAACAAGTTTGCCTCCTCCAAAATTGAGCATTTCATGACCCCTTGAATAAAAAATCGAGGAAATAATTAAGGTATTCATTAAAATAAAGAAAGGATGTTTGCAAAAGGAAATGATGTAAAAATGAGAAATCAAAATGACAATTTAATTATGTAGAATTCTGTTCCGCCTTTATTCTGAAAAAAAGAACAAGGACAATTTTGCAGTTTGTATTAAAAGCTCATTTTGATAAGTGATGAGAGACGGAGACACTGGCATATGGAGTTTCTGAACACTGCTTATTAAGGATTAAGGTAAATTGAAACAGCTGATCATCTACCCCGCATGGTGACATATTTCTGTTCCCTACATTCAATATAATTATGTCTGCATGCAAAAGAATTATATTAACATGCAAACTACTAATCTCTTTAGAGAGTTCGACATGCGACTTAATTATGTCAATATTCGAGTTTATTGTGTTTACCTGCAAGATATTTATGTCAATATGCGATGTTGATATCGGCTTAGTTAAGTCAGCATGCAGCCAAATCATGTAACATGCGACCTTATCAAGTTAACATGCAACATCTAAATGAAAATCGGAGCGCAATTTGTTGTGGACATTAACAATACAGTTTTCTTAATAGGTGGCACTGTACCTCTGCGGTCTGTCAATGGGTTTTTTTTTTTGTTGTTCTCGGGGAGGTACTGTTCTGCGGATGGTATAGGGGGCAAGAATATGCCACCATAACTCCGTAGGTTTAAGATTTAAAATTCAAATTGAAAAAATAAACTTTTTGATTGCTAAGCATTAAAAATGAACTTTTAAGGGTAACGAAAAAAAAAATTAAACATGAGATCTTTAAAATACCTTTGAACATTACAGACATCTCATCTGATGCACAAATTTTAGTTTACATTCTTATAATAATAATAATAATAATCATAACAATTAGTAGACTAATTGTTCACAGAACAATTGGGGGTCTTTCCACCTTCTTTAAATTATTATTATTATTTTTTTTATATATATATTTACCTCTATATAGATAAATATCGAAAGAAAAAAAGAAACTAGAAATGGCTTGAAATATAGGAAAAATAAAAATTTTCAAAAATATTAAGTGACCTTGACCTTTGACCTTGAACAAATATTCAAGGTCAAAGGTCATGAGTCACATTGCACTTGACCCAAAGGTTCTGTGACTTTTAGTTTTAAAGTTATCAGGTTTAATAGTAAGCGCAAAGACGTTAAAGGGCGATAACTCATATAAGAGGTCATCAGATCCTTTCGCACTGAATAGATTGAAGTTGTGTCTAAAGACCCTTAAGACATTAGTGAAGGTTTCATGTCTCTACAGTTAACGGTTTCGAAGGAGCAGCGATACACAGCACATTTAAGGCTGCGATAAGGAGGCGGGGCCTAATTTTTACGGAATATGCTTCCTATGACATCACACAAAAATACATGTTCTTCAAATTACCACAAAATGAAATGATACGCTATCTTAAACTGTTAGATAGCTTTAAACTACATCAATACTTACTATTGCATGTATTTTTGTCGTTGGTTAAATCCCACACAGCAATATATAAACAATTCACTGATCGCAATGCACTTGTCAATGTGACGTCATATCGTCAAATTTGAGGCAGTTTGTATGCAGTGAGAGGCGGATCAAGTTATATTTTATACAATGAAAAATGTGTTTTGTAATTAGATAAAATATTATTTGCAGATATCTAAGAGGCCATTAACTTGGATGCAATGTCTAGTTTATGATTTTATTCATATACTTACCGTACATTCTCTAGACAAGTGTTTGATTGTTTGTTGTTTAACGTCCCTCTCGAGAATTTTCGCTCTTATGGAGACGCCACCACTTGCTGGTGGAGAGCTGCAAATTTTGTCCTATACTCGGCATTTACGGCCATTGAGCAGTGAGGGGGTTTTTTTTTCGTGCCAGCACCTATTGCGACACGGGACCTTGGTTTATACGGTCTCATCCGAAAGTCCGGTCTCCACGTCCCACAGTGGGATTCGAACTCGCGACGTAAGGATCAACTCCTTACTTCGCGACTCTAGAGCAGACGCTCTAACCACTGCGCCACGCGGTCGACTCTAGACAAGTGAAACTGACGTACATTTGTATGCAGATTCATTGAAGGGTAATAGAAGGGTCGTAATAAGACGATATATTGCAAGGGTATATCCTCAATGAATTACGACAAACTTTTACACATAAACGAAAGAAGTATGAAGGTATTTGAAAAGTGCTGCGAACCTGATGAAATATTGCAAATGAATTAATTATATCTACATTTGATGTACTTGACCAGCAAAATATTCAACACACGGTCTAACAAATGTAATTTTAGCAATTATATAGCAAAATTTATATAGGTTCGCAGCACTTTTGACAAACTACAAAGAGTGTTGAAAAAAATTATACATTAAACTTAGATTTTTAACTTGGTTATGCACTTACGATATTTGAATCTCTAGATGACCTCAATACTGCAGGTATATTTGCTAAAATCACGTGACTGTCACATTACGTGTCCAATCTAAATAAGAAATATAAATGTCCTCAACATGTAGTTTTCAGCCACATTACATTTGTACGTTAATAGTAAAGGCCTAAAAAGAATCGCCTATCCTTGTAAAGAATGTGTTTTCTGTCTAAAAAATTCGCCGATATTTCCATTTGGCACCTTAACTGTACTGCGTAACAAGGTTTTTAGTGAAAGGGGTAATAACTTTTAAAGGGGACAATCTTAGGGGACAAGTATAAAACCTTTGAAATAGTTTTAAAAGGACATATTAAAGATGCAAAGATATAAAGTGTAGGCTGAAAGACAGAAGAGATATAATAAGAGCTTAATTTCTCAAAATTTTTATTTTTTTGTAAACATCAAAAACTTTCAGGGGCAATAACTCATTTCGCAATGAATAGATTGAAAAGTCCTATCAAGTAGTCGAAAACACCGGTGAAGCTTCTGTATTTCTACGGTTTACGGTTTCGAAGGAGTTGCGATAACAAGCTTTTATTGCAAAAGGGGATGTAACTCCTTGAGGGGTCAAAGTTGGTATATGCAGGGTCAACTGCAAACATCTTTTAAGGAGTACATTATTATGGACTATAAATCTTTTCGATAAATCTTGAAACTCAAAATCACACGGCGGAATAATAATAAGAAACAGAAGAAAATCAATAGGTCTTTCCACAGACCTAATAATAAGAATAATAAAGGTCTTCCTCTACAGAAGACCTTCTTGTTATTCTTAGGTTTGTTTTTTTACTTTATAATTATGTTCCCCAAACGAAATTTGTGGATATTTTGTTTTTAAATATTATTATTGTTTTTACATCTTATTATTATTATTATATCACCCCGAACGAGATCGAACAAAAGCAGGAACAAAACAATAAATTTCTAAAGATTGATGTGTTATATGTAAAGGCTTGTTTATTAACGGATCGAAATAGAGTTAATGTGCTTTTGTATTATTGCATGGAAATATTCCCTCGCTATAACCAAATCCTTGAAAAAGAACAAAGAGTACGTGCAAACAAATTTATTATAGTGCTAAAAAAGTGCAAAGAACATCTGCACACCTGCACACACACAACACGCACACCTACAGCACGCATACAAAAAAACCAAACAAAATAATAATAAACAAAAATAATAATAATAATAATGATCGTATCAATACACCGACTATAATATCGTCATACCAGACCCGACAAGTGTTTCATTGCCATGTGCAAATAAAAACAAAATCAAAGACACTGACTGGCGAGACCACAGCGGTTGACCCAAGACGTCTCCGTATACTGTTCATCACTGTTCATAGACACACAGTTGGTTACTCATGGAATTACGGTTACGACACTGTCCAAAGGTCGCACATCGCTCTAGCCGTCAACGTCTTAGTACTTAGTATTTCCTCGAATGTCTCAGCACCTGCTACCTTAAACACGCACATACACAGCTGGTCACCTATAATAACACATTATTTAAAGGTCTGGGCTTCCATAGTCGGTAATAAATGCATTCATACAGGATACTTGAATATGTCGGGTACATTATTTAGTACAAATAAAACTTAACAAAGTAATGAATTAATACCCTTTTCTCTAAAAAAAAAAAAAAAAAAAAAAAAAAAAAAAAAACCTAGCTAACAAAATTTACAGTTCAATCTCACCTCTGCCATGTTTCTCAAAATTACTCTATTGTCCACACAGGAAAACTTCTCGAACACACACAAACCATTCAGACCAAATGCACGCAGTCATTTTTCATTTTAGGGCCGTTACACACGGTAAGGCTTGCCTTATAAGTCTAAAACCATACGTTTTGCCGGACGTACGGCTCTCGTGTCCACACGTTAAGGCAAGAATTACAAGATTATATATAACATTTCCATAAATCCCATGTGTTTCGAGCCATAAATAGTGCATTCAGTCATTAAAATAGAAGAATAGATTACTAGGCTTTTTAATTATTATACCAACAAGTCCATTCACACTTCTTAAAAAGAGGAAGAGATAGAACAGAAGCTTTTGTGGATATTTCAATTAGCTTATTCGAAAATACTTTGTGTTCACTTCAATATACCCACGTGTATGATTTGATAAAAATAGAATGACATTTGGACAAATGATTTTCATTGGTTGAGAAGAAAATTTCAGCTAAGTCTTATATTAAGAAATAGAGCAGTGTTCTATTTGTAAGTCAGACTTGTAAGGGTAAAAAAACCATGTATTAAGGGTGTACACACGGTAAGGATCATGACTTATAAGGCAAGCCTTATCGTGTGTACTGGCCTTTACACACACCTTCTCACTCCTACGGCCTACTCAGAGCTAACTTACACGTAGATAAATTGTTAAAACCGGTCTGACAGTCGTGCCCAGCTATCCGTACCGACTATACGATGAGAATGAACCTATGGTACACCATATCCAACATAATCAAATTAAACAAAATTGTGACGTGATCAACTGATCTTCCAGTTTCTTTATTTTTTTTTGTCCCAATTAGTTTTGGTAAACACATGTATTTAAAAAAAAAAGCTGATATGTTTTTTCTTTTAATCATGAAACACTTCTACATCAGTTACACTGCAGCCATATTCACCTTCAAATAGCGTGTCTATGTATACCCTCTTTTTATCAACATCTTCATTCTTGCTTTATCTTATGGGAAGGATAGTACGGCGAAAAATTCTCACTGTGTGTCTAATACTACATACTTCCCCGTCATCAAGATCTTCTTTGTTACATGGGTGGTTATCAGTCATGTATGTTGCTGGTGGAGGTGTAGGAGATCGTGGAATATACCACAGGTACATGTGGAATAGATGGTGTAGCACCACCCCCTCCGATATTCCAAGAAGAACAAGGTACAGTTTCAATACAAATCTGGCCCTGTATTTTTCTAAGATATGAAACTGATGAAATAAATTAAAATTCATGTTCTCTGAAATGTTGAAACTCCATGCACTAAGATCGAACAACTCGTTCTTTTCATTTAACGTCCGAAATGCTAATTGTGACGTCATAAACTTGTGCATTTTCCCGTATTTTCTTAGAAAAGTTGCAGAAGACTATTGAAGTGGGCGACGGCTGTGGACACTTTTTTTTCTCAAGGAAAATACCCCAAGAAATGAGTCATTTTGAGGCTTTTTCTGCTTAAAACTTGGAAAAATTCGAAATTAGTTACGTCAAATTTCCAGAACGGTCCTCCTTCATGCCATATACGTTCTTGAATTATCACATTTGTATACTCAAAGCGTATTTATGCCAATTTTAACACTTTTTGAAAACATTAAATTTTTAATGCACAATAAAGCCAAAACCGTACCTTCTACTTTGTATTAGACACGATTTCTTATCAAAAATACATGAATTCTTAGCCTATAATACCTATTTTCCGATATCTGATATCATTTTTCGCTTTTGCTAAGTTTTAAAGATTGGCCCTCTACGGTATATAAAACTACTGAAGGTAAGAAATTAAGTCTTTACAAACATGCTGGAGTCCCCGCTTCGAGGAAGATTTTCAATGGGGATGGGCGGGGTACACCATCCTTTCGTCAGATGTCTGTAGAAAATACTCTTAAAAAATCAATTGACTCTTCGAACTTTGGAAAGCGGCATGTCTGTAAAAAAGAGTAGACCCTGCCCCCCCCCCCCACCAACGAAATAAACATATCTTTTATTGTGGGGGAACTTTCTTTTTGCAAAAAAAAAAAAATGAATAAGATGTCATTTGAATTGAATATGACCCTCCCCCTTTTCCAAAAAAAACCCCTCCATGTATTCAAAGGGGAATACAAAAATTATGTAAATGTGAAAAAAATAGACAGATGTTAAATACTCCGTAATTTGAATTTATAATTTATGGACCTCTCGAATTACCATGTACGAAGCGAAACCAAGTAAAACATATATAACATACATGTGGATGAATGTACACATGCCAAATCCAAAACAAGATGATTTTTCCAAAATTTAGTTTATTAACTCAAAATAGTAAAATAATTTACCTATTAACAATGTATCTGCATTTATATGTATTTAAAAAGAAATAAATCTATCATGTTATTTTCCTTTTCCTATTTGAAGGGTAAAATATTTTTAGGCTGTTCAATAATTCTTATTCTATTTATTTTTAATCAAGGTTTCAAAGCATTAACTCTAAATATTATAACAATAAATAATTTCAAAATCATTTTTAGTTTGCATCATTCATAAAACTAAAAACTTCAAATAATTTATTTTTGTAAAAATATCCAAAAAGAGTAAGATGCAATAATTTGTTCAGTGCCTTGAATTATAGTTATTATTCAATCAATCAAACTGTGCTTAAGACACATTTTCATCAGAAAAAAAATATTCAATTTTGATTACTTTGTGAAATATATGGTCGATACAATGACCTTGTCAGCAAATACAATTTATCATTGAGTCAAATGCTGACTGACGTTTTTCATACTAATTGTTAAGCCATTATTTACACACTGAATTGTCGACGGATTTTTTCTTTATTTCCCGATCATGACAAGGAGCACACGGCGGGTGTGACCGGTCGGCAGGGGATGTTCACTCCTCTATGGCACCTGATCCCACCTCTGATGTCTGGAGGTCCGTGTTTGCTCTACTCCTATTTTGTATTGTTTTATGGACTTTTGAGCTTGAATACTGTTCGTTATCACCATATATTTCATATAGGTAACACATGTTAACTGTATCTCTACCCCTTATGGGGCCTCTTAATTGATTGTGATAGTAGTGTATATAGTTTGCCAAAACATTCTGTCTTTCCATATTTGGTTTACAGTTATTTATTTAAATTGATTAATTGAAAAATGTCGAACGATGAAGTTTACCTCAATATTGCAGAAGACATCGTTAAAAAGACAAAATCATAATAAAATCGGTTCATTTTTACATTTCTCGAGATCACCCCTGGCACAATGCTTTGAGTGTTTGCTCATAGGTTTTGGAGTAAGGTGCTTATCCTTACGTCGCGGGTTCATACCACTGTAAGATGCAAGAAGGCTTTTTCTCTGTAGGTGCTGGCGGCATGAAAAAGATCCAATACTACTCTTGTTTTATCAACTTGTTTGTCAAATGCTTGCATCGTTTTAAAAAACTGTACGTACGTAGTACGTATCCTTGAATATCGAATCACTCTATTTGCACGTCATAAGGCTATATTGATATTTAAGTGAAGGACGTTGACAATCTAAAAGCTACAGTCATCACGTTTATCATCAAGTTTTGTTGCAAGGTTACCTTCAATGTCTTTTTCTAGTAAAATATCCAGATGTGTTTGACTCTGTGTTATCTTTTATTACGAGTTCACTGAGTCGACATTTTATAACCCGTTCATGTTAACAGGAATGTTAGGATTTTACACAAGTACTTATGGTTTAAATAATGTTTGGCAACTACATTATAACAGACTATGACGTAGCTAAACTAAGTGGATTGAGTGGATCAATCTATTTTCATGAGTCCTAAATGTTGACAGAAATGTTCAAACATTTTGATATTTTTACAGAAAATGAAGAATTTAAATGAATTGTTTAAACTTTATACAAGTACTGATATTTTGATATTTAGCTACATTATAAGAGGTTATGACGCAGTTAAACTGAGTCGTGAGGCCATATGTCCATCCTCCTATTTAATTCTAACATTTCACTCCTTTATTTAATTACGAACATATATATATATATATATATATATATATATATATATATATATATATATATATATATATATATATATATATATATATATATATATATATATATATATATATATATATTTCTCTCAAAAGTATATTCTTTATGGATTGCTTAAATGCACTTTAAATAAGACTTAATACATCATCACTTCTTAAATATGAAAACTTGAAAAATGACCTCCCCCTCCCCCCAAAAATCGTTTTGTCCTTCAATAGAATACATATTAAATTTCTCAATTATAATTACCCGGTACCGTATATCTGGTATTTTGTACAATTGCCAAATGTTGTAAAATACCAGAAATCCGCCAAAAAAATTCTTAAATTTCATACATATTTTATGAACGCATAATTATTTTTAATTTTTTCAACCGCTGTCAAATGTGCATGTGTGAAATTATTTTCTTTAGTTAGCCAGCAAATTTATAACTAATAACTGTTTATTAGACGCAGATTTATAGCTCGCTGGTCTGATAATATAACGATAAACGACCAGAGAGCTACATTGTCATCATATTAAAATGTACATTTGCTGCGCACAGAAGGTGAACTGTTTCTCGATTTATTTAAACTACATCTCAAAATATGAATAACGATGTGTTCCGTAAATATTCTTTTACTATTTCAACAACAATACATTTCCCATAACTGTTGTTAATTCATGTAACCCTTTTGGGCGTGAAATTGAGACCATCTCAAATTTTGCCTGCCACTTTTTTACTGCCATTTTGTAGGACAACACAAATCGACCCAATGCGCTTTGCAAATGTCAACCACAAGAATAATTGCTACTGGTTTAAAGAATATTTTTTAGGAAGTCGAGCTTTCGTGCAGTTGAGGTAAGAATTTGATAAAAAATAATTCAAGAACCGATACCAACTTTTTGTGCGCAATAAATACACAGTAAATCAACCTATAGGGAACACGCTTTATAATGAATTGGCGCTTAAGAAGAAGTAATTTCAATTCCCGCAGGCTTTGAAATATATTGCGAACTTAACACATGTAACATTCCAAAAAGTCTTCTTTTTTTTTAAAAGAATTCTTAAAAAATATAAAGAAAATGTGTAATGTTGCTACCGCAGTGTAAAATATACATGCAGTCTCAAATACAGGTTGACTTAGCATCATGCAGTGCCGATTTATGCAACGCGAGTCAACGTTATCTGGTCCGTAAGAAATAATTGGGGGTTGGAGCGTTTGTATTTACTCTGGTTGAATTACTTGTCAGAAAAAATATATATCAATAATAAACAGAAACTGGAAGAGTTCCTCATAGTGCTACGCAGAATTTTCCGTATGCTCGCTGCGCCGCCTTGACGTAAAATCCATTTTTTCGTCCTTATTAGATTTCTATACCGCGGTTATTTTTTTTAATGATCTCCGTATTTCTGATCGAAATTCTAACAAACCTGCACAAATTGAAGTCAATTTGTAATTGGAAAATTATATGCATAAATTGAATTATTTTCCCTCTTACTATGGGTCCATTGGGAGTTTGAACGTTTGTGTTACATATTTTCAATACCTAATTTTGTCAATACGCCGAGTACCCCTACCGTTGACACATTAATATACATGTACCCTTGAAATGAAGAAATAGCAAATTGGTAAAATATTTCTTGCTTTTATTAATTCTTAGTGTTTATCAAACGTATATGCAAATTATCAACGAAGGACGTTTATTAGAAAGAAGATTATACACAATTTTTCAATAATTTCCAAACAGCCCTCGTATTCACCCTGAACACTGTCAAGCCAGCTGTCTTAGAAATACATAAAACTCTGCAGTATTCTACCAAAGTCATTTACTGTAAATGTTTTTGCGGTTTAGTTAAATCTCAACAATTCAAAACAAAGAAATTAATTTTACTAACATTCAGTTGTTAATTTACAAAATAATTCCTTGTTATACTGTGTATCGTTAGTTAGAAAATATGGATTCAAAAAGAATGAATGTTTCAGATGTAGGTGTAGGATATATTTCTAATTGCAGGAATATGGCATCATTATCCATTCTTTCTAGATCCGTGTTTAAGGGCCTGTGTAATATTATTGGCAGTGACCGGGAGGTACGAACAAGACGAATTGCCATGGATATAGAAGAAATAACAACAGTTCCTGGGTGTGTAAGAGACCCTTTATTTGGCGAGACGTCTTTTCACTGGTCTTTAAATGGTAGCAGGAGAGATGGTTTTTGTTTGCCAGGATCTGACTTTGATGTTATGTTTTGGAATGATAATGTGGTAGTGATTCCAGAAAATGGGGCAAGGGAGCATTATGTTCCAGCTCAAAATTTGACAAGTAAAGTATATCTGAAATGTGTAACGTGTCATCCCGGATTTGTTTATTTGAAAGTAGTGTATTGTTCTCTTGCTAATTATATAATTGACTTCGACAACATATCTCCACGACTTTTGAATGGTTTGAAAACACATTTCATTCTATTTCCATCCATATCCGTTGAAGGAAATGATGTGTATCTCCTCAACTCTTTTGTTATTGAAGATTTAAAATACATGATGACAAATTTATTGCATTTGCATGGACCGTGTCTTATGTTTCCTTTCGTTAAAACAGAACTTGACATCGCATCTTCTTTAAAAGGCAATTTTTGGCCTCCAACAGCTACAGAATGGATCACCAGATCTACTATTTGGCCTCAGATGGATGTCATTCAAAGTATTGTCAATGGAGGTTGCCATTTCGTAGCCGTAGGAAGCAGACAATCCGCACATCAGAATCGAGAGTGGAGAATATCGTTCTCAAAAGTAGAAAATATCTTGATAAAATCTTTCAACCATTGTCAATTTCTAACATACGGCTTATTAAAGCTATTTTTTAAGGAGGTTGTAACTGAAGATGGTGAACCCTCTTTCTGCTCATACTTTGTTAAAACTGTGATTTTCTGGCGAGTCCAAGAAAACCCTTTAGATTGGTCACCGGAAAACCTTCTTTCCTGTGTTTGGATGTGTTTTAAGAATATTATACAATGCGTATACAAAGGTAATGTCCCAAATTTTTTCATCCCCCATAATAACATGTTGAAAAGGAAGTTCAACGAATGCTCCCGACTAAGACTTTTTAACAGATTGTATGTTCTCTATGAACACGGAATAAGCTGCATATTTCTTTCTAAATCAATCAGATATGCTTTAAAGCAGGAAAAACGCATTATATGCAGTACAAATTTAGAAGCTGTAGAATATACGGAGATTCGCAATGATTTGCATTTCTTTTCAGGAATTGATTATTTTCCATTATTTCCTTACATAACTTTTGGTGCAGACACTATAGCGTTTAATACCGTGCATTGGTTTATATGCAATTACACATCACATAAATTCATTACAAGTGAATCATTTGTAGTAGCAAACAAATCTCTGACAATGTATTTGCATGATCAGATCTTCAGAAAAGTTATAAAGGACCAAGACCAGACTAACAGAAATGTGTATTTCAAATGCAAACTTGCCCCTAAATGGTTACAAATCTCAGCTCTTATGGGGGATTTGAGCATGCCTCTCTACAGAGCAATGTATATGTATATGAATAGATTATATGAAGATGCAGTTGCTTTACTTCGCCAAAGAAAATGTTTGCTGAAGAAACCGTACGTGATTTACAATGGACAAGTTGATGGTTCCGTCTATATGGAACACTTCAGTGGGAAAACATTGCAGTATAAATGTAGGAAGGCGGTAACTATGGATGTGCTAATACCAAGTGATGTTCTACAGACATTCCTTGACTTTGACACATCTGCATTGCAAAATAATGGATGGTCAGTTTTACGAATTCCTCCTTTTGTTTTTTTGCATATGTTAGAAATATTATGCTATGATAAGCTTATTAATCATGACAAAAGACAGAGAGCCCTTCACGAACTCTACTTCCTTGTTCATTTTGACAATGGCATGTACGTCCCTAAACATCTTCGAGACATTTCTTGGGGTTTACTTGGGATCTGTCAGTATATATGTGGTGATTATCAAGGATCGCAAAATTCTTATGCGAAGGCTCTTGAATGTGAGGATGCTAACAACATTAGGGGTGCAATGGCACAAAGATTACAATTCATTGCAGATTATGAAAGCCGTTTACAAAATAGATAAAAGTATTAACTCCTTTTGTAGTCTTCAGTAATTTTAATGGTATCTGTCTGTAATTTCAGCTTATGTTCACAATACCTTAATCTATTTTTTTTGTATGTACATTTCAAAACGATTTAAATTATGATGATTGTTTGTTGTTACCTTATCATTTGTTTTGTAAGCATGTAAAAATAATTAAAATGACTCTTCTGACATAAAACACTGTACTTAGCATTTTAAAGCATTTATCAAGATAGAAAATAATAACATTTATAGTTATCATAGGAGCGTAATTTCCGAGATCAGTCCGTAATCTGTATTTTGAAATTTAAATCCGTGTTAGATATAGAATTTCC
The DNA here is from genome assembly GCF_033153115.1 of Saccostrea echinata. Classification (NCBI taxonomy): domain Eukaryota; kingdom Metazoa; phylum Mollusca; class Bivalvia; order Ostreida; family Ostreidae; genus Saccostrea; species Saccostrea echinata. The sequence goes on from NW_026889776.1 coordinate 4,509,044, forward strand.
ATAATACCTTAGCAAAAAACACCTATAAACTACAGTAAATTATTGTTTACTATATTAAACGATTGTTTGTTTACAATCAATGTAGATTTTTAAAAGTTTTGTTTGAGTTAAATGTACATTTAATTCAACTGTTAATATCACACCTCTCTAGATGTGTGTGCTTGCTTGAAAGACACTGGAAGGGATTATTGGTATTAAGATAAAACCGCCTTAAGATTCACAGACCATTATTTTTTGTTGGGTCGGACATTTTCAAGGACTGCGTCCCGATTCCAACTTTTTGAATGTTTACCCCCCAAAAATGTATTTATTGACATATCTTATAATTGGCAAAATTTAGTAACAGATGGTCATGAGTTAATTGTATTACAAGTAGACCTAAAGATTATATTTTTGCATACTGCATTTTTCTGCAAATACTCTGGTATTTTATTGCATACTCCACAAAATATACGAACTATGTGTCTTATACACACGTACTTTACACCGTACATTATAGCTACTACATACTTTAATATACTTGTTTACTATTAGAATAATACTTGAAATGATAGCATTGCACAGATTACTCAATCACATCATTCACATCAAAATCAAGAACTAAGGTCCTTGGCCATTTCAGGAAACTGTATAAAATAAAAAAGAAAAATAAATTAATAAAACATACTTACCTCAGAAGAGATGTGAAATTCTGGTCAAAGCTTTATCTTTATGAAGAATACTACCATAAATACTCGAGGAAGTCAAGTCCGTCTGCTCTACTCAATTGATACACCCAAACTGACTACAAAACGGCACGGGATTTAAACCCGCCAAGTAAATTCTACTGAACAAATAAAATATTATGGAACACAGTTATGACATTCAAGTTAGTTATTTTCATAGCGAAAATTGTATGTTAAAATATATGGAACCATGTTTGGACGTTAATTGTGACATACAATTCTCTTTTCTGCTTGAACTTTCAGTAAGGCATTCTCGGCTATACATAATTAGCGTCTCTCATATAGTAAAGTAGATTCTCATAGGTTGTCAGATTAGCTCATCAATGCTGAAATTTATACAGCTTTTCAATCACGGGTGAAATACACATGGGATAAAAATTGGTCAGACCTCAACTAGTGACACATTGACCCAATGCCATCGTTTCTTACAGTAAAGAGGTGTGGCGCAAGGTTATCATGACTTGATGTTAGACGCAAAGTGTACTGTTCCTTTTTGTGGCTCTTTCTAAATGATTTTTGATGTTTTGATGATTTCCCCAAATAACATATAAGCCACATTGACAAAATATATACCCTTTTTCTTAATTCATTATCAGACCAACTGTCTTAATTAGTATGTAGTCAAAAATACGCTGTTTTCTGAGTCCAGGCGTGTAAATAATGAAATTAGCAACCATATTTTATCACTGCGTTATCTTCTCAATCCACCTACCGTAGATGGATTTAATTTAACACAGATTTAACACCTTGCTAACACAAGCACACCTTCGAACAACATTTAATCATATGCTTACTTTAACACACTAGTTAATACAGAGATAACACTGTGTTAAATTTAAACCCCTTTTGAACAACTGAGCCCGGGTCAGTAGCTATATACATGTAAGGTGAAGTCAGGTTTGTCTTAGATAGCGCATTTTATCCTTGACCAGCGGGAGTAGTTCCACATTCATGTTCATGGATGGTTATATAGCTGGTGACTGAAGGCAGGGTAAGTGCAATTTAATTACATTGCTAACATTGTACAGTAATTTACTATATTTTAATATCTTGAACTTGCTCTATTTGTATCGTCAGACTGTCATTACGAGGGACGATCAGAAAATTCTGCAAGTATATCAATAAAATAAAAAGAACAATATGTATCAAAATGTAAACTAGTTTAATCCTTCAAAGTAACCCCCTTTTACATTCACACACTTTTGCAAAGTGCATACCCATGATTTGAAAGCCCCTAGGTAGTCTTCCCTTGGAATACTGTCTAAGCACTGATAAACAGCACTACCAACTGCACTGCGCGAAGTATATCGGCGTCCAGAAAACATTTTTTAAGTCTAGGAAATAGAAAAAAAAGTCTCAGGGACTAAGGTCGGGAGAATATGGGGGATGGGGAAGCTGAACAACCTTTTCATCCTTCAAAAAACTCTGAACTATTTTACTCTTATGAGCTGGGGCATTATCATGAATGAGCTTGATGTTCTTCAAACCTGACTTTGGTCTTTTCTTTTCATAAACTTTTTAATTTTTTTTCAGTACATTATTTATTTTTGTAAAAACGTCGAGAGATAACTCGACCTTGCGGAGTTGGATTTGCACAACTGGGCCACTAGAATTAAGGAAAATAGCATACAAAATTTTCTTAGCACTCTGACACCTTTTTGCAATTGCAGGACGCTCACTATTCTTTTTAACCCACATCATATCGTTAATTTTTTCTTTGCGGTTCAAAAAAGTATATCCAATTTTCATCACCTGTTAGCAGGTCAGCAAACTTTCTTCTGTCACAGTTTTTATATATTTTTAAAAGTTTTCTGGCAAATTTTAAAGGCGTTGACTTTTGTTCTGGTGTCAAGAGATGCGGTATCCATCGTGCACATATTTTACGCAGGCCATTTTCTTAACTGCAACCACGTTTCCATCAGTAACGGCTGTCTTTGGTCGCCCTGGCCTTGAGAAATCTTTAACGACCTCTACGCCATTCTTGATCTTTTTCAACCAGCGACAAACTGTGCTTAATTAAGCGGCAGAATCTCCATAAATCTGACAAATTTCATTTAAAATTACTTTTGAAGGTATATCAAGAATGCCTCTCACTTTTATATAGGTCCTTATTTCAGCCTTCACTGTAGTTTTCAGTTCACTGGGAGAAAATGGTCAGTATGTACGACTACCTCTTTTTTCTTTTGTATATAACTTTTGAAACAGTGAATAAAACGATGAGAAACTTTAGACAGATACAGGTAATGAATGTATCTACCCGTGCATGACATTGATATTTGTCATCTACTAAGGAAACCTATGGAATAACATTACTTGCATTATTTTCTAATCGCCCCTCGTATATTCGAATTGTATACGGGAATTGTTTTTGATTGGTTAACAGTGAGTATAGGCTTAAAAGTAATTATGTTGGCTCTTTACTTAATATGTTATGGTATAGCGTACATTATTTTGCTTTGCAGTATCAATCGACGTGATTCATACTAGTAAGAACTGTATATTTTAACATTCAAATGTTAAAGCACTTACCTGTTCTTACAGGATGACCTAAAGCATTCAGTCAAAGGAATCGTCACTGGAAGGTGTGAAAAGGTGAAATGTCAGAACTCTGCTATTCAGTCAATTTTTTTAGACTTTCAATCACCTTTATGTTAGCTGAATGGCAGAGATATTTCCCGTTTCGGGCCCTGTTGTATTGTGTCTGAAAGATTTGTTGACGGTTCCTGTATAACTACAATAGAGTGCTTGCTTAGTGACGCATTGCCTCTGTCCGAGGTGGCAACCTACAGTGTAGATGACTACACGAGGGCATGGTACGCTTTGCGGAGGGTGGATGTAAATAACTTGATTTCCTGATTTTCAAATCAGGACTGGTGAACGCTTTAGACGCTTTGGAATGTCGACGACGTTATGGCGATGTGCAATGGGCGTGGTATCCACATACACTGCAAATTTCGTTTGTTAAACTGAGAAAGGACGTAGAACGATGTAGGCACAGGGGCTCCAAGATGGACGAAAATAGATATTTTTGTGATCACATAACGTACTGTAGTAATTTGTTTACTATACACTTACACACCATACTAAAATTAGATTATAGTTCAAGTCTTGGTTGACCCATTCAAAGTTTACAGGGTAGAAGCTGTTTTATAGATAAAATTGACAGTAAAGAGGAACCTGTTAAGGTCTGTTTCTTTTAGGGAGGTTGGATCCTGCTATCAAAAGTAATAAGGATTTTTTATCAAGTATATTTTTAGAATTTATACACATAGCTCAATTAAAAATCAAAACAAAAATTGGGGTCATTTCGCTTCCTTTTGCGCTACAGAGTATTTAGTTTGACCTTTTTGCACTGTAAATACATCTTAGACATAAACCAATTTTTAAAGTTTTTCCTCCAATATTTTTTATTCAAATAAATTATGGGAACAAGGACAGTCTTATTTCATCTTGAATAGACACATTAAAATTTGTGACAACGAAACAAATGTCAAACAAGCTAATTGAGATAATTTGTGCCTCTCGCTTAGGGAAAAAAAGAAGAAGAGAAATTTCGGAACCCCCCCTCCCCCGATCTGTAGAATTATTAAATGTATACTTGTATATTGAAGCAAATAAAAATGCAAATATGGATATAAAGATTTGATTGCTTAATCTTTAAAATGTGTATAGAAGATTCTTTTTATATAGAATATTCATCACACTGTAATAATGACTTTATGAGTTTGTACAAGCCAGACGTCATAACTTTTTCATCTCACAAGTTGAATACTATCATAAAGTTTATCCAAAAAAAAAAAAAGATCGTCCGGGATTTGAACCCGGGTCTCTCGCTTGCTAAGCAAGCATCAAACCCCTAGACCAAGGAGGCACTTGATTACACAGCAGATTAAATGCAAACAGTAGGTCACATATAATGTTTATATACACATTCGATATTGTCAAAATTTTACACAATACATGTTGTCTATTTAGCCTTTGCTAAACAGTTCTAATAGGTGTAATTAGAATATAAAGTCGGCCGACAACCTGAATTATACGTAATAACTCTCCACGTGCCCCTGTGCTAAAATAGTGCCAAGCGACTCTTAATACAATGAATAATTAAAAAAAAACGAGGTGGGATACTTTGAGTGGGTCGAGAGAGGGCCTAGGGAGTTATGGTATGAAATTTCATTACAAAAGCTCAAAAGATTCTTGAGATATCGCCCGGAAACACAAGTGATACACACAGACGGAATGTATGAATTTACGACCTTGAACTTTGACCTTTTGACCTCAAAATCTATAGCGGTCTTTTTTAGGCCACAGGGTGTTGTTATGTAAAATTTCATTGCAAAAGCTCAAAGGATTCTCGAGATATCGAGCGGAAACGAAAGTATTAAAACAGACAGAATTTATGAATTTATGAACTTGACGTTTGATCTTTTGACCTCAAAAACAATAGGATTCTTCTTTAGGCCATAGGGAGTTGCTGGGCAAAATTTCATTGCGAAAGCTCAAAGGGTTCTTGAGATATCGAGCGGAAACGAAAATGTTACAGCCAGACAGAAATACAGACGGACGGACGGACGGACAGACGGTCTTCCCTAGGCCACAGGTGTGTTGTTACATTTGTATGTAAAATTTCATTGCAAAAGCTCAAAGGATTCTCGAGATATCGAGCGGAAACGAAAGTATTAAAACAGACAGAATTTATGAATTTATGAACTTGACGTTTGATCTTTTGACCTCAAAAACAATAGGATTCTTCTTTAGGCCATATGGAGTTGCTGTGCAAAATTTCATTGCGAAAGCTCAAAGGGTTCTCGAGATATCGAGCGGAAGAGAAAATGTTACAGACAGACAGAAATACAGATGGACGGACGGACGCACACAGACCCAAATTAATATCTCCCACTTTCAGTGAAAGCGGGGGAAAATTGCTCCGCATGTTCAATTATTTGACCTTTTTGCACTCAAAAACTTTCATTTTTCTGGCATTAAAAATTTAACACGCAAAATAAAAATCATTTGAAAGTAATGACATTTTACTGAATTTAAGAAGAATGGTTAAAAAGTATCTTATATATTCAGAAAAGAAAATTAAAAGTGGGGGTCTACAATGTTAATTTTTAGATATTACTAAAATAGTGCTAATTTTAAGCTTAAATTAGAGCTATTTTTTCTTGATTTTTCACAATATATTTGCTATATTTATCAAATATGATGATAGAATTCATGACAGATAATTTAGGACCAGTATAAAACAGTTCCCTGCACAAAATAACTCTGTGTGCAGACTGCATGTAAAAAATAGGAATCAAAACTTAACATACAGACTTTAAATACTTCGAAAGAGAAAAAAAATGATCATTTTCTTCTAAAAAAAAAAAACCCTTCCGCCACAAAATATAGTTCCTCACTTAATGCTTTTGGTATGGAATTTAATTATGAAGCTTCAACTGACAATACTTTAATGACATTGTAAAATCCAAATTTATCGTAAGAATGAAAACATTATGCGGAATTTTTGAAATATAGGTTAAGATAAAAATCTGCTCAAAAGCTCTGGAGCGAACCCCGTTAAATACACGTTTCATGAAAGAAATGCTTCCATAACTTTCTGATTGATTTTCGTAATTTTAAAAATGAGAGGGATGGGCGCTAAATCACATGCTTCTAAATCTTCGCTTTTGTGATAATTTATGTCGATGATTGGATCTCAGTAGCGACATTTTTTCCCAATGTTGCATAATATGTAATAACGTTTTATGGCTATCGATTTTATTGCACGCAGAGGATCTTACCACGATAAATAAATATTGAACAGCTATTGAATGAATAGCAAGGTATGCAGGCCTAGTAAATGTTGAAATTTGACTTTGAACACATGGTTCAGGTCAAAAGACTATGAGATATTAAATTGACTATGACGAAAACAATTGAGAATATTTTTTAATAACAATAATACGAAATTATTTGTTTTGAATTTTCTTCAATAAACACAATATGCATGGATAGTTAAAGAAACTTGCATCAGCAAAAAAAGGGATTATTTCATACATATTAAACTTATTTTTATGTCAAGGCAATCATTTTTATAGTACATGTATGATTGTCAAAAGGTTGAAGACATTTTTTTCACTTTGGAGTATATTTCTATTTTATAAGTATTTGAGGAAATAAATGCATTCTTTTGAAGAAGTTTAAAGTTGTTCCGTTGTAATAGCTGAAAGTAACTCAGTCCTTACGTAAAAAAGGATAAAAATATAACTTAACTTTTCAGAAAAGTCGTCGGACGATTATCGGAAAAAAAAAAAAAAAAAAAAACTTGTACATGTATTAGACAGTAAAGCTTCCCTTATGAGAAAGTGGCCTCTTTGTAGTAACGTTATATTTTTCAAAGAAGTCACAATGATTCTATCTCTAGATCCAAAATTCCTAACAAATAATTTTGTTTCTACAGGTTGTGATATAGGTTCTTACGGCCAAAACCGTTCGCCATGTGGAGGTTTTAAACACTCCGATATTGTAACTGGGTGTCGTACGTAATTCATATTTTAAGTCCATTAACAAAAGTGCGCTTTGAAAATGTAAAGTCACACATTTCCCTTTTCAACATATATCTATTTGTTTTTTCTCTCTGCCCAGTATCATATACAAAGGTTTGGAATATAACCTTTTGCAATGCGCTGCATGGTGTTAGGGCTTCAGCAAAATACAAGGGTCACAATACTTCAGAACTTGAACATATTGTTTGCCTACATTTCATAAAGAAATCAAATTTAAAAAAGGCATAGATAACTTTTCAACTTTAGGACATGCTGAGGTTTTTGCATGTAATTTTTTTTCAATTTTGTTAAATTTGCAAAATTAAAGATCATAAACTTTCATATCTAGTATTATTTTCGCAAAGTATTTGGTATTGCTAATTTATAACCATTCGAGGGAAAAAAAGATTGGAAAAATCAACTTTTCCAAAAAAAATATATATATATTAACTGTAAGATGATGAGAGCTTTTATACCCCTAATGCAGTTTTAACAGGGTATAAATTTTGAAAACAATGGTTGTATGTTTTAAATTTCAAGTGGAATGCAAAACGACGTACAAATTTTACTTGTTCCAGAAATCCAATCATAACGGGCTTGATTGTTCCCAGGAATGTAATGTTAACTGTAAAAGAAGACGTATGACAATGTCATTGGATTCTGTACTTTCGGGTGTAAGAGAGAATTTTATTCAGAAACGTATGAAAAGAGTTGCAGTTCATCATGTCCCTGAGCCTTCAACAGACACTGTGGGGAATGTGAGGGGTAATGTCCGGTAGGTAAATATGGGAACAATTGTAATAAAACCTGCTACAATAATTGTAAAAATTGATGGGGTAAAAACAACGGTTTATGCCATTCCGAATGCATCGACGAAAAATTTGGATCTGATTGTCTCAGTATGTGTGGTGATGGGCGTTTTTCCGATTGTCATCAGGCTGATGGGAGTTGTACTCTAAAACAGGGATGGAAGGGTCAAAACTGTAATGGTAACTCTTTGAAATGAAACCTTACACTTTAAAAAAAAATATTCATAGATTATTTTATGTGCTTTTAAGAATGTTGTTATAGAGCTAATGAAAATTTAGAAAGATTTGTTATTGACCAAATATTTTGCACTACTTTATCAACATGTAGAATGCAGTCAAACTCATTATGGACAAGTGTATGACAAACAATGGAGTCTAACCTGTTAAAATGGAACCTGTTTTTTTTTAAACAAGGGTCGTGTAAGGATGGTTTCAAAAGCTACATTAAGGATGGCAAACTTATTCAAGTTAAAAAGTAGTGTTGTTTCTTTATGTTTAGCCTGACAATAAAACATGTATATAAGTGAGAGTAAGTTTAATTCAAATATTAAGATTTTTTTTGAAATCCACACCGTTCTGAGTACTTTCTGAAAACATTTTCTTCATCTTGAGTTAATGTTACAAAATACCAGGAAGTTTAAAAAAAAATTTAAAAAAAATCTTTATGAAGTTATCTAGTATTATATGAATATTTAAAGAAATAGAAATGATTTATAGTTAAAGATACTTTAACTGAGCTTCATTGTTTTGGCCTTGACAATATTGGTTCATATTTCATTCTCAAACTGTACATTGGTTTATGTTTGTATGCTGTTGATCTATGTTTGGGTCTTAGGTTTGACCCGGCGCGGCGAACGAGAATCGAACCGGGCCTTCCCATCACGAAGCGAGCGCCATACTACTAGGCTACCGTGACCAGTTCTGTACATTTGTAAAATATGTACAATGATATAGGACAATGTATTTAGAGGTCTAGGTCAATACGACTCTATATTTAATCCTTTTATACATTTTTTTTTCTTTTCTATCCTCGATCTTCATTAAGCTTCGTTTTTATTTTCTCCTATAGAATTTACATTTGTTATAAATTAAGTCGCATATGCATGACATTTTACGGGATTAATAAGTGCAATTTCCTTCTTTCCTATATTTTTTTCCTCAATTAATTTTTTTTTATTTTTTATCGCGGCCGAGATTCGAACTCACGACCTCCCGATCACAGAGCGAGCCCTCTACCGACTGAGCTACCGTGAACGGTTGAGAGAGAGAGAGAGAGGGAGGAGTCTAACTAACCAACGATAGACTACTTATGCAAATCTAATCTCTTTTCCTTTGTTTATTATTTTTTCATCATATGTCCTTGAAATAAAAACAAAGGAATGTGTATATGTTGATCACTCATACCTATATATAAAAATATATATTTTATGTAAAATAAACAAATAGTTGTTTTATTCATGTGGAATTTATTATGTGCATTACATTTGCTTCAAAAAGGTATATATATATATATATATATATATATATATATATATATATATATATATATATATATATATATATATATATATATATATATATATATATATATATATATATATATATATATATATATATCTTAATATGCTATCGACATATTCAGTTGTTTAAGTGTCCTGAACTCTGAACACTAAATAGCTCTAGCTGCAAGGTAGAATTAAGCATTTAAAGCGATCTGCCCTTGGACCTACGATAGACTTAACGTGAATATACAGTTAATACGAGAATTTGTAATAAAAAAAAGTATTCTTAACATTAAATAAGACTAGGATAATGTAATTGAATACAGCATTTTCAATCATTGCCAATATATGTAAACAAGTCAGCAGTGCTTACTGTTCAGTAATGTTCCTCCATTGTTTTTGAACAATTTTCTGGGGAAAAAAGCCGGTATCTTATTTTGAAATTTACTAGTTAAGATGAACACCTCTGTATGATTAAATGTGCTCAAATTCCAAAAAAAAAAAAAAAAAAAAAAAAAAAAAAAAAAACTCTATGTTGTTTATAACCTACTTAATATATCATAAAACGTGCTACATGTGAACTAATTTCTTTTGTTTTATGTATTACGGTCGTAGGCAACGTACAGAATGTAATTTTCCAATTGATAATTTGCTAAGGTATTCGAAATAAAAAATCATAGTACCATGAGATGTTCTTAGACCAAAAAAAATCGACCAACATAACCAGGAATTTAATTAAAATAAATCGCGGAAATAATGGTGGTCGTCATTAAAAAACAAGAAAGGATGTTTGCACAAAGGAAATAGTGTAAAACTGAGAACTTAATTTGTGGAATTTTGTTCCGTATTTATTCTGAAAACACCCAAGGACAATTTTGTAGAAAGGTTTCAGTTTGTATTAAACTCATTTGGATAATTGATGAGAGACGAGGCACTGACAAACAGACTTTATGAAGTCTGCTTGTTAAAGATTAAGGTAAACAGAATCAGCCTGTCATCTATCCAGCATGGTGACATATTTCTGCTCCCTACATGCAAGATAAATAATGTCAACATGGAAAAAAACATATCAGCATGCAAGATAATTATGTCTACATGCAAAAGAATTATCTTAACATGAAAGCTACTAATCTTTTCAGATAATTTGATTCTAAAATGGGAAATTCACTTACAAACGTCAGTATCTCACATCGTACAAGACTAAGATAATGTAATTGAATACAGTATTTTCAATCATTGTCAATGTATGTAAACAAGACAGCAGTGTTTACTGTTCACTAATGTTCCTCCATTGTCTTTGAACAGTTTTCTGGGGAAAAAGGCAGGTATCTTATTTTGAAATTAAATAGTTATTATGAACACTTTTGTATGATTAAATGTTCTCAAACCCCCCCCCCCAAAAAAAAAAATATCTATGTTGTTGTTTATAACCTACTTAACATATCCTAAAACGTGTTACCTGTGATCTACTTTCTTCTGTAATATGTATTACGGTCGTAGGCAACATGCAAAATGTAATTTTAAATTGATAATTTGCTATGTTATTCGAAATAAAAAAATCATAGTACCATGAGATTTCTTCGATAAAAAAAATCGACCAACATTACCTGGAATTTAATTAAGATAAATCGCGGAAGTAATGGTGGTCGTCATTAAAAAAAACAAGAAAGGATCTTTGCATATAGGAAATAGTGTAAAAATGAGAAATTAAATGGGAAAATTAATTATGTAGAATTTTGTTCCGCCTTTATTCTGAAAATACCCAAGGACAATTTTGAAAAAAAAGGTTTTAGTTTGTATTAGAGCTCATTTGGATAATCGATGAGAGACGAGGCACTGGCAAACAGACTTTATGAACTCTGCTTATTAAGGATTAAGGTAAAAAGAATCAGTCTGTCATCTATCCAGCATGATAACATATTTATGCTCCCTATATGCAAGATTAATTATGTCAAAATGCAAGAAAAGCATATCAGCATTCAAGATAATCATGTCTGCATGCAAAAGAATTATCTTAACATGAAAGCTACTAATCTTTTCAGATAATTTGATTCTAAAATGGGAAATTCCCTTACAAACGTCAGTATCTTACATCATACATGCAGAATACAACATAATTATGTTGACATGCGACTTTATTAGGTCAACATACGAGTATAATGTGTTTACATTTAAGATATCTATGTCAATATGTGAGATAATTACTGTATGATGATATGCAACATATTTAAGTCACAATGCAACAAAATTTCGCTTACATGAGACATTTTTAGGTCAACATATAACATTAAGATAAGAAATCGTCATTTTTAGGGGACTCTTGGCATAATTAAGGTGCATATTAACATAATTATCTCACATTTTGACAAAAAAGTTGATGTCAACATTATTATCCTCCTGGTGGAAATAATAATCTTAAATGTTGACATATTGCATGTTAAAATAAATAAATTGCACGACATCGTAATTATGTTGCATCTATGATGTCAGACACTGGCGTTAGTAATTAAATTTAACCACATGAAAAGCAGATTCTCAAAAAAAAATTGTAACCTGCAAGTCAGCATTATTTTCTTGCATGTAAACATCATCTTCGATGTTGACGTACTTTTCCTGCAAGCTGACATAATTTATCTTTTATGTAGGTAGCTGCAGAATTGTACCTCTCCAGAAAAAAATTGACAGACCAGAGAGCTACAGAGCTTTTTAAAGAGAAAAAAATGTGTATTTATTTCGCACAATAACTTGCGCTCGATTTTGGATTTATTTCTCCGAATTTTAAAACTGCCATATCAAAATATTACTAATACTAATATTCAAAAATTATTATCATCATGAGCATTATTATTACTATTATTATTTTTAAAAGTTTGTAAAAGTTTAAATTGTGTAATAGATCGGGACACTGACCTAGTATACAATTTTTAAAATGTAATTTCAAAAGTTATGCATACTAACCTGTTATGAAAAAGGAAGTGTATGATATTATAAAGAAAAAAAAATAACAATGAAATCAAGTAGAAAATTTAATCATTCTCATATCAAGATTTATTATTAACTTATTGATGTGTCGCATTAAACTGTTGTTTTCCTATCACATGACTGTTTATGCTTTAAATTGTAGTGTTAATGTATAAATCTGAGTGCGTATCTCCTTTTAAAAATACCATTCTCACTTCTTCAATCTTCTGAAAAGGCTTATCCAGTTACTATAATCAACACAAAGAAAATGAAAATGTATTTGGTTGAGAGGGTTGAGGGGGGGGGGGGGGGGGGGTCGGGTGGAGGGTTAATATCAAAGTGAACAAAGGAACACTAACTGCAGTAAAGATTTTTTCGATAATAACTATATGAAACATAATAAAATTTAAATTTGTGTTTAAGGTGTAATATCTTTAGTGATGAAAAGTGTTCAAAGATGTTGATGTTTCAATATAATTTTCTTCAAATTTAGAGGCCCATTTGTTTTTACTGCTTTGCAATGAAAGATATGGACATTAAGCAGCGCAGTAAAATATGACCACAGATTTAAAAAGAAATGTAAGGGAAGATGATGACGTTCATAAAAGGAAACTATAGAGAATGCGTATGAAAACTAAAAAAAAAAAAAAGAAGAAATATAAGGAAATAATATTAAAAGAAACAGTTAAATCTAAAACATATTTACGCTTCCTGCAATAAAAGAAGGGGAAAATGTCGGAAGAAAAGACTTTTAAATTTACAGTGGGAGAAAAAAAATGGATTAATTACAGTCTGATGATAAAATGCTAAAAAAATAACAGTTTTATAAAATGTTTATAAAAAAAAATATGCTAACCCTAACAATTTACTAAAGTTAACTATAGTTTACTTTATTTAATTCTTTGACTCTTTTATTTACTATGAGACTTTTTTATTGCTTTTTTAAAGGTTTAAAGCCTTAATATTTCTAAAAATTTATATTAGTAATGTAGATTTTTGAAATAATATGTAAATCACTAGTTATATTCCCTTTTAATATAAGAAAATTGTGATGTGAAAAAAGATAAAATATATCGAATTGATTCGTATTAAAAATACTTTGATTAACAAATTTCAATATAGCGAACCCTTGTTAAAATAAAAAAAAAAGTGATAAATTGTTTCTATATTTTTGTAGCTTCTGGAAAGTGCTACTGCTTGAAATAGTATTTGCATTTTAGTACTTGATATTTCAAGTATATGGGGTCAAGTTTAAATATATATGACCTTTACCAAGGATTGTATGTATTTATTAAATAATGCTCTCGATTTCAGGAAAGCAGCAGCACTTACGCAGTACAGTTAAGGCTACACATGAAGATAATATGGTAATGAGGTCATAATGAGGTTTGACGTCATGACAGTTGCTCCGCCTTGATAGATCCATATAAGGAAATAGAGCTCGAAAAAGCTATTTAATGATGATTGTGAGAATTTGTAATGAATAGCTGTATTTTCAGTTTTAAATAAATAAACATTAGTGATTTTCTCTTACATAGTAACAACACGTCTTCGAAATAATTATCTTTTTATTGTGTCGTTTGGTTGCATTCGGCTTCAGCCAAGCGCTTGCACTCGGTGACACGGAATGTTGTTTACATCTAAAAACGTGGCGACAGCAGCTGAGATACGCAGTGGATAAATGCAACAATCAGGCAATTTTAAAGAGAATAGGGATAAAATAAGAGGCCCGGGCCTTGTTTATCTTTTTAATGAGAAGATGATGACGTTATATCGGGAAATCATGGAAAACTGAGACGATCTGCACTACCTCCCTAGGTCCCTTTCTGTTCATAAAGGTGCGTATGTGCATAGGTATTAACATGTAGACATACTATTCTTTACATCGCTGTAAATAACCGTGAACATGTACAATAAAATGTATTATTACAGTCCGTCACAAACTGCTATGCAGTGCTTTGTGTGTATGCCCCCCCCCCCTCCCCCCACAAACATACATAAAAACACACACATTATGAAAGTTGCACACTTTTAAATATGCAATGATGTTGTCCTTTGGCATACATGTACAAACATGTAACATAATATATAAGCAGAACACGTCATAATATCAAATATTATAATTTAGATGCAGTCACACTTTCAATGTATTTGTGAAGTCAAAATGCACAGTGTACAATGTATGTGCACTGTACATACAAGAGTATAAGACCCTATATATTTTAATGTATACCTCTGACAATCAAAAATATGTGAATTTTAAGATTTCAGTTTTTACCAGTGCTTCATATTTTAAATTCATCGTAGAATTTTTACTATCTATATCACTAGGCTGTAAATTTGTAGAATTTCTACATTAATGAAGATAAAATGTTTGAATTTTCATTTGTCTGACTACATTAAGTCAGTCTTATATGTATATACATGTATTTATGTACTGTTTATATGTATTATTCTTTTGTCATTGTAGCTGTCACAGAACTGATTTAAAACTGGCATTTACAACTATCAAAAATGGCTAGAACTATCAAAATAGATGCATCAGTTTCTCCACTGGGTATGATCACACTAAAGCATTTCACATTAATTTTATAGTATGCCAGTGTTAATTTTTTTTTTAATGTTGTATAGATGAAAGAATTAAATGTTATCTCTAGTATATTGATTTATTTTTTTTTTACTTAAATTAAGTATGGCTACCAATTCTATGCAAATGTCATAGGTTTCAATTTCCCAGAAAAGTTTTGTATCAAAAGTTTGTATCCATTTATTTTATGAATTACAGAATATATAGTATAGCATGGTTTGTTTTGTACAAAGCAATGTTATTTCATTCTACAATAGTAATCATTATGTTTTTCACTCATTACATATATATTGTGTTGTAGCTACTCCCAAACAATTTGAACAATTCATTCAGGCAGCAAGTGTTTCCACCAATAAAATAAAAAGGTATGCTCCATATTAGCTATAACCCATACATATTCCTAGCAAGATTATTGAAATGTTTTGATAATAAAAACAGAAGAGTAATACAAATATATACATGTATATGCCTTCTATGTTAATCAATGCATTGTTTTGAGTATCACTTTTTAAAAACACCAATGAACTTTCCATGATGGTATTTCATTTTGTTTTCAGAATTGATTTCATCCAGAAGAACTGTTGGAACTGTGGACAGTTTGAAATATTTTGCACCTGCTCAGAAATCCCTTCACAGCCTGCCTTTGAATTTGAAAAGCTGTCTTTAATTAAATAAATTTTCTAGATAAATAATACTTTGAATTTTTAACAGTACAATGGTGTGAAAGTTTGAAGGCTGTTAAGATTTGAATATGTCTTGTATTTTCTAAAGAAAATCGCAATGGCATGATTTTGAATGAAATATTTGGTAAAACCCATGAGCTTCCATGGACTTCGCCCCTGGGTCCTCATCAGGGCTTCGCCCTGGACCAACTGAGGGTCTCAAAGCGGACCCCAGCCGTTCTCTGCGTACATTTCACTTCCATTCTGGCTACGCGCCTGTCTGTGTTTTTGGGTACCAACAGGATCTAAATTTCAGCATGTATATTGTGTTCACCTGTTCTTTAATAGAGTATATGTTTCTTGATTACAAAGTTTTACTATGATAATCTTGTTTGCGCATGGATTGATAATAACTCAAAAAAATGAGACTAAGCCCCCCCCCCCCCATGTGATTTGTGCTACAATACCCAAATTGTAAGTTAAACCTGATGTAAACACTGTTTAACAATTTATTTTTTACATGCAAGTAAGGTATATGGTATCAAAGGAGCCAGAGGCAAACTGGTGATGGGGGGAGGGGGGGGGTAGACCTGTTGAAAGGAAAACAGGTTATTAAATACAGGAGTAAGCACCCCAATCCCCTCCTCCTGTTCTGAAAGCTTTTAACATAGTTTAGAAACCCTAAACAGTTGAAGGTTTGATAACTAAAATAATCACATATGTAAAAAAAAAAAACAAAAAAAAAAAAAAAAAAAAAAAAAAAAAACCTAAGCTCTGTTGGAGATATTTCTTCTGTGTGTCTACTGGGGGGAGAATAAATAATTTATCATTGATATCTTTCAATATTTTTAACCATGGACATTTTCCAATTGATTTACATGATAGATGCTGCGGCAAATGTTAGGCCTATTGTTGACGAACGGAGGAAACGCGGTAGGTATCAAATACGTCTTTTGTAGAGTATAAAAGAACGAAGATATACAAAACAAAGTAAAGTCAAGGATTTTTTTTATGCATACCGATTTGATTTAATGAAATAAAGCCCAGCACAGTCCGTAGGTATTATTTGTTCAAAATTTGCGAGGTGCACAAACTGTATTAAGTACCACAGAGTTATCTCCCATGCTGGGTCAATGATGCGTTTGAAAACTATATTTAGATTGAATGTGTTAAGATTTTAATTTTTAATCAAAAAGTGCAAGGGCAAGGCGAAAACCCAAGAGGTAGGTTTTTATTTTAAATTCTTTTCTTTACTGTATAGTTTTTAAAAAGTGATGCTCATTTCTTTGTAATTCATTAGGCAATTTAAAATTTCCGATTAAATGATGAAATATACCCTATTTTTGAATACTGGTGTTTGTTTTCAATGGATAACATAAATATCTCAGAAATCTGACTGAATGAGCATCAGTTTTTCGATAGGATAGATACTAAGGGACACAATGAAACATTGTGCAGTTCAAATATTGTTTGCCTTGCCCTTGCACTTTTTGGTTAAATTTTACATTTCATATTTTGACCTAAAATCGGAGCTCACGTGACTGTAGAGGGTCACATGATGACAAAAAATACCGATGTGAAAAGCGATGGACAAACTCTTCATAAAGTCATTAAGATATTTCAGATAGAGTTTCATGCTAAAAAATAAGACGGTTGAACTTTATGTGTCTCGTTTTTGATGCCTTTTTATAGAAAATGTTGCCTTAACTGTACTGCGTATCAAGCTAAGAAAAAAAATCTTTATGCATATTCAAAAAATGGTCAGGATTTATTATGCGTATGCTCTCGCGGAAAGGCGATTTAATGCCCACTCTGTACACAAAACACAATAAAATTAATTCATAAAATTCTCTAAATAATGATTGAATAATTGCACTAAACAAAGGTTTCACAGTGGAATTTATGGACTATCTAACATCTGAAAGTGATTTTCGGTTTATTAATAAACTTCATTTTTCACTGTGAAAAAACTATTTGATTTGCCTTTCATTGCAAATAAATTGCTCCATATTTTGCCATGATGACGTCATGTCTACAAGTGCATTGCAATCAGTGACATGTTAATACCTTGCTGAATGGATTCAACTAGCGAGAAAAATGGTTTTGATGTAGATCATTGCTTTTAATAGGGCAGGGATTTAGATCAGATAGTGAAAGTGCACAAATTCTTTGGATTTCTTCTCTGTCCTTGAATATTTAGTAGACAAACTAATTACACGGTTAAGATAAACAAGGAATGCCTCTTCCGAAATGATGAAATTCAAATCTCCTGGGTAAGGGTTTTTTGGTGCATGTGCGGACATCTGTGGAATATAAATTGTGTAAATGCATTATTTCTTTATAAATCTACCCTGGGTATTAAATAATATATGCATGGTTATTATGAGCACGGGTGTCTGTTTTAAAACTGTGAATATCTACGTTCATGGAGTAGGGGTTCCGGTGTTTGGAGGGGGCTTTATTGATTTTATAGTGAAAATGCATTAATTTTTTTTTCCGAAAACTTCGAAAATTTTTATTCTCTGCTCCTGGGTATTTAGTAAGTAAATGAACTTCATAGTCATAATAAACAAGTTTGCCTCCTCCAAAATTGAGAATTTCATGATCCCTTGAATAAAAAATCAAGGAAACAATTAAGGTATTCATTAAAATAAAGAAAGGATGTTTGCAAAAGGAAATAATGTAAAAATGAGAAATTAAAATGACAATTTAATTATGTAGAATTCTGTTCCGCCTTTATTCTGGAAAAAAAACAAACAAACAAAAAACAAGGACAATTTTGCAGTTTGTATTAAAAGCTCATTTTGATAAGTGATGAGAGACGGGGGCACTGGCATATGGAGTTTCTGAACACTGCTTATTAAGGATTAAGGTAAATTGAAACAGCTGATCATCTACCCCGCATGGTGACATATTTCTGTTCCCTACATTCAATATAATTATGTCTGCATGCAAAAGAATTATATTAACATGCAAGCTACTAATCTCTTTAGAGAGTTCGACATGCGACTTAAGTATGTCAATATTCGAGTTTATTGTGTTTACCTGCAAGATATTTATGTCAATATACGATGTTGATATCGGCTTAGTTAAGTCAGCATGCAGCCAAATCATGTAACATGCGACCTTATCAAGTTAACATGCAACATCTAAATGAAAATCGGAGCGCAATTTGTTGTGGACATTAACAATACAGTTTTCTTAATAGGTGGCACTGTACCTCTGCGGTCTGTCAATGTTTTTTTGTTTTTTTTTTTTTGTACTCGGGGAGGTACTGTTCTGCGGATGGTATGTAGGGGGCAAGAATATGCCACCATAACTCCGTAGGTTTAAGATTTAAAATTCAAATTGAAAAAATAAACTTTTTGATTGCTAAGCATTAAAAATGAACTTTTAAGGGTAACGAAAAAAAAAAATTAAACATGAGATCTTTAAAATACCTTTGAACATTACAGACATCTCATCTGATGCACAAATTTTAGTTTACATTTTTATAATAATAATAATAATAATAATAATAATAACAATTAGTAGACTAATTGTTCACAGAACAATTGGGGGTCTTTCCACCTTCTTTAAATTTTTATTTTTTTTATATATTTACCTCTATATAGATAAATATCGAAAGAAAAAAGAAACTGGAAATGACTTGAAATATAGGAAAAATTAAAATTTTAAAAAATATTAAGTGACCTTGACCTTTGACCTTGAACAAATATTCAAGGTCAAAGGTCATGAGTCACATTGCACTTGACCCAATGGTTCTGTGACTTTTAGTTTTAAAGTTATCAGGTTTAATAGTAAGCGCAAAGACGTTAAAGGGCGATAACTCATATAAGAGGTCATCAGATCCTTTCGCACTGAATAGATTGAAGTTGTGTCTAAAGACCCTTAAGACATTAGTGAAGGTTTCATGTCTCTACAGTTAACGGTTTCGAAGGAGCAGCGATACGCAGCACATTTAAGGCAACGATAAGGAGGCGGGGCCTAATTTTTACTGAATATGCTTACTATGACATCACACGAAAATACATGTTCTTCAAATTACCACAAAATAAAATGATACGCTATCTTAAACTGTTAGATAGCTTTAAACTACACCAATACTTACTATTGCGTGTATTTTTGTTCTTGGTTAAATCCCACACAGCAATATATAAACAATTCACTGATCACAATGCACTTGTCAATGTGACGTCATATCGTCAAATTTGAGGCAGTTTGTATGCAGTGAGAGGCGGATCAAGTTATATTTTATACAATGAAAAATGTGTTTTGTAATTAGATAAAATATTATTTGCAGATATCTAAGAGGCCATTAACTTGGATGCAATGTCTAGTTTATGATTTTATTCATATACTTACCGTACATTCTCTAGACAAGTGTTTGATTGTTTGTTGTTTAACGTCCCTCTCGAGAATTTTTCGCTCATATGGAGACGCCACCACTTGCTGGTGGAGAGCTGCAAATTTTGTCCTATACTCGGCACTTACGGCCATTGAGCAGTGAGGGTTTTTTTTTCGTGCCAGCACCTACTGCGACACGGGACCTCGGTTTATACGGTCTCATCCGAAAGACCGGTCTCCACGTCCCACAGTGGGATTCGAACTCGCGACGTAAGGATCAACTCCTTACTTCGCGACTCTAGAGCACACGCTCTAACCACTGCGCCACGCGGTCGACTCTAGACAAGTGAAACTGACGTACATTTGTATGCAGATTCATTGAAGGGTAATAGAAGGGTCGTAATAAGACGATATATTGCAAGGGTATATCCTCAATGAATTACGACAAACTTTTACACATAAACGAAAGAAGTATGAAGGTATTTGAAAAGTGCTGCGAACCTGATGAAATATTGCAAATGAATTAATTATATCTACATTTAATGTACTTGACCAGCAAAATATTCAACACACGGTCTAACAAATGTAATTTTAGCAATTATATAGTAAAATTTATATAGGTTCGCAGCACTTTTGACAAACTACAAAGAGTGTTGAAAAAAATTATACATTAAACTTAGATTTTTAACTTGGTTATGCACTTGCGATATTTGAATTTCTAGATGACCTCAATACTTCAGGTATGTTTGCTAAAATCACGTGACTGTCACATTACGTGTCAAATCTAAATAAGAAATATAAATGTCCTCAACTTGTAGTTTTCAGCCACATTACATTTGTACGTTAATAATAAAGGCCTAAAAAGAATCGCCTATCCTTGTAAAGAATGTGTTTTCTGTCTAAAAAAATCGCCGATATTTCCATTTGGCACCTTAACTGTACTGCGTAACAAGGTTTTTAGTGAAAGGGGTAATAACTTTTGAAGGGGACAATCTTAGGGGACAAGTATAAAACCTTTGAAATAGTTTTAAAAGGACATATTAAAGATGCAAAGATATAAAGTGTAGGCTGAAAGACAGAAGAGATATAATAAGAGCTTAATTTCTCAAAATTTTTAATTTTTTGTAAACATCAAAAACTTTCAGGGGCAATAACTCATTTCGCAATGAATAGATTGAAAAGTCCTATCAAGTAGTCGAAAACACCGGTGAAGCTTCTGTATTTCTACGGTTTACGGTTTCGAAGGAGTTGCGATAACAATCTTTTATTGCAAAAGGGGATGTAACTCCTTGAGGGGTCAAAGTTGGTATATGCAGGGTCAACTGCAAACATCTTTTAAGGAGTACATTGTTATGGACTATAAATCTTTTCGATAAATCTTGAAACTCAAAATCACACGGCGGAATAATAATAAGAAACAGAAGAAAATCAATAGGTCTTTCCACAGACCTAATAATAAGAATAATAAAGGTCTTCCTCTACAGAAGACCTTCTTGTTATTCTTAGGTTTGTTTTTTTTACTTTATAATTATGTTCCCCAAACGAAATTTGTGGATATTTTGTTTTTAAATATTATTATTGTTTTTACATCTTATTATTATTATTATATCACCCCGAACGAGATCGAACAAAAGCAGGAACAAAACAATAAATTTCTAAAGATTGATGTGTTATATGTAAAGGCTTGTTTATTAACGGATCGAAATAGAGTTAATGTGGTTTTGTATTACGGCATGGAAATATTCCCTCGCTATAACCAAATCCTTGAAAAAAGAACAAAGAGTACGTGCAAACAAATTTATTATAGTGCTAAAAAAGTGCAAAGAACATCTGCACACCTGCACACACACAACACGCACACCTACAGCACGCATAGAAAAAAACCAAACAAAATAATAATAAACAAAAATAATAATAATAATAATGATCGTATCAATACACCGACTATAATATCGTCATACCAGACCCGACAAGTGTTTCATTGCCATGTGCAAATAAAAACAAAATCAAAGACACTGACTGGCGAGACCACAGCGGTTGACCCAAGACGTCACCGTATACTGTTCATCACTGTTCATAGACACACAGTTGGTTACTCATGGAATTACGGTTACGACACTGTCCAAAGGTCGCACATCGCTCTAGCCGTCAACGTCTTAGTACTTAGTATTTCCTCGAATGTCTCAGCACCTGCTACCTTAAACACGCACATACACAGCTGGTCACCTATAATAACACATTATTTAAAGGTCTGGGCTTCCATAGTCGGTAATAAATGCATTCATACAGGATACTTGAATATGTCAGGTACATTATTTAGTACAAATAAAACTTAACAAAGTAATGAATTAATA
The DNA here is from genome assembly GCF_033153115.1 of Saccostrea echinata. NCBI lineage: Eukaryota > Metazoa > Mollusca > Bivalvia > Ostreida > Ostreidae > Saccostrea > Saccostrea echinata. The sequence goes on from NW_026889776.1 coordinate 4,531,524, forward strand.
CCCTTTTCTCTAAAAAAAAAAAAAAAAAAAAAAAAAAAAAAAAAAAAAAACCTAGCTAACAAAATTTACAGTTCAATCTCACCTCTGCCATGTTTCTCAAAATTACTCTATTGTCCACACAGGAAAACTTCTCGAACACACACAAACCATTCAGACCAAATGCACGCAGTCATTTTTCATTTTAGGGCCGTTACACACGGTAAGGCTTGCCTTATAAGTCTAAAACCATACGTTTTGCAGGACGTACGGCTCTCGTGTCCACACGTTAAGGCAAGAATTACAAGATTATATATAACATTTCCATAAATCCCACGTGTTTCGAGCCATAAATAGTGCATTCAGTCATTAAAATAGAAGAATAGATTACTAGGCTTTTTAATTATTATACCAACAAGTCCATTCACACTTCTTAAAAAGAGGAAGAGATAGAACAGAAGCTTTTGTGGATATTTCAATTAGCTTATTCGAAAAAATACTTTGTGTTCACTTCAATATACCCACGTGTATGATTTGATAAAAATAGAATGACATTTGGACAAATGATTTTCATTGGTTGTGAAGAAAATTTCAGCTAAGTCTTGTATTAAGAAATAGAGCAGTGTTCTCTTTGTAAGTCAGACTTGTAAGGGTCAAAAAACCGTGTATTAAGGGTGTACACACGGTAATGTCCATGACTTATAAGGCAAGCCTTATCGTGTGTACCGGCCTTTACACATTTTTACACACACCTTCACACTTCTATGGCCTACTCAGAACTAACTTACACGTAGATAAATTGTTAAAACCGGTCTGACAGCCGTGCCCAGCTAACCGTACCGACTAAACGATGAGAATGAACCTATGGTACACCATATCCAATATAATCAAATTAAACAAAATTGTGACGTGATCAACTGATCTTCCAGTTTCTTTATTTTATTTTTTTTTTTGTCCCAATTAGTTCTGGTAAACACATGTATTTAAAAAAAAAAAGCTGATATGTATTTTCTTTTAATCATGAAACACTTCTACATCAGTTACACTGCAGCCATATTCACCTTCAAATAGCGTGTCTATGTATACCCTCTTTTTATCAACATCTTCATTCTTGCTTTATCTTAATGGAAGGATAGTACGGCGAAAATTCTCACTGTGTGTCTAATACTACATACTTCCCCGTCATCAAGATCTTCTTTGTTACATGGGTGGTCATCAATCATGTATGTTGCTAGTAGAGGTGTAGGAGATCGTGGAATATACCACAGGCACCTGTGGAATAGATGATGTAGCACCACCCCCTCCGATATTCCGAGAAGAACAAGGTACAGTTTCAATACAAATCTGGCCCTGTATTTTTCTAAGATATGAAACTGATGAAAGAAATTAAAATTCATGTTCTCTGAAATGTTGAAACTCCATGCACTAAGATCGAACAACTCGTTTTTTTTTCATTTAACTTCCTAAATGCTAATTGTGACGTCATAAACTTGTGCATTTTCCCGTATTTTCTTAAAAAGTTGCAGAAAACTATTGAAGTGGGCGACGGCTGTGGACACTTTTTTTCTCAAGGAAAATGCCCCCAAGAAATGAGTCATTTTGAGGCTTTTTCTGCTTAAAACTTAGAAAAATTCGAAATTAGTTACGTCAAATTTACAGAATGGTCCTTCTTTATGCCATATTCTTTCTTGAATTATCACATTCGTATACTCAACGCGTATTTATGCCAATTTTAACACTTTTTGAAAACATTAAATTTTTAATGCACAATAAAGCCAAAACCGTACCTTCTACTTTTTAGACACGATTACTTATCAAAAATACATGAATTCTAAGCCTATAAGACCTATTTTTCGATATCTGATATCATTTCTCGCTTTTGCTAAATTTTAATGATTGGCCCTCTACGGTAAATAAAACTACTGAAGGTAAGAAATTAAGTCTTTACAAACATGCTGGAGTCCCCGCTTCGAGGGAGATTTTCAATGGGGATTCTCGGGGTACACCATCCTTTCGTCAGATGTCTGTAGAAAACACTCTTAAAAAATCAATTGCCTCTTCGAACTTTAGAAAGCGGCATGTCTGTAAAAAAAAGAGTAGCCCCCCCCCTACGAAATAAACATATCTTTTATGATGGGGGGACTTTGTTTTTGCAAAAAAAAAAAATGAATAAGATGCCATTTGAATTGAATATGACCCCCCCCCCCTTTTCCAAAAAAAAAAAAAAAAAAAAAAAAAAAAAAAAAAAAAAAAAAAAACATCCATGTATTCAAAGGGGAATACAAGAATTATGTAAATGTGAAAAAAAATAGACAGATGTTAAATACGCCGTAATTTGAATTTATAATTCATGACACCTCTTGAATTACCTTGTACGAAGCGAAACCAAGTAAAACATATATAACATACATGTGGATGAATGTACACATGCCAAATCCAAAACAGATGATTTTTCCAAAATTTAGTTTATTAACCCAAAATAGTAAAATAATTTACCTATTATCAATGTATCTGCATTTATATGTATTTAAAAAGAAATAAATCTATCATGTTATTTTCCTTTTCCTATTTGAAGGGTAAAATATTTTTAGGCTGTTCAATAATTCTTATTCTATTTATAACACAATCCAAATCAAAAAGAGAAAATCAAAATTCCTTTTTTAAACCTCATTTTTCAAATCTGAAGTCAAAAATGGTCTAAAAGTCAATAAGTGAGTCTCTACAAGGGAGCTTTTTTGAGAAATTCGCCACTTTAAGTGCAATTGAAGAGAGGAACGTTCCTCTTCATCAGAAATCTTCCTTGTTGCTTCCTTAGTTCTATGCACAAAAACTGTATTTGAGGAACGTTCCTCTTTTTATTTCAGATTGCTTATAATAAATATGTGTGTTTGTATATACAATGCTATACGAGGAACGTTCCTCTATCAATTTCCATGAACCCTAATACAGATTATATTTGAGGAACGTTCCTCTACCCATTTTAAAATATTAACAATATATACATGTACATGAATCTGAACCCAATGAATCTGAGGAACGTTCCTCTCCTAAATGTTGGCACTGGCTTCATAAGAGGAACGTTCCTCTCCTATTGACACAGGCTTCACAAGAGGAACGTTCCTCTCCTATTGACACTGGCTTCATAAGAGGAACGTTCCTCTCCTAACTGTTGGCTTTGGCTTCAAAAGAGGAACGTTCCTCTTCCTCTCCTATTTGTTGGCACAGGTTTCATAGAGGAACGTTCCTCTCCTATTTGTTGGCACTGGTTTCATAGAGGAACGTTCCTCTCCTATTTGTTGACACTGGCTTCATAAGAGGAACGTTCCTCTCCTATCTGTTGACACTGGCTACATAAGAGGAACGTTCCTCTCCTATTTGTTGGCATTGACTTCATAAGAGAAATGTTCCTCTCCTATTTGTTTGCACAGGCTTCTTAAGAGGAACGTTCATCTCCTATTTGTTGGCAATATTTTCATAGAGGAGCGTTCCTCTCTTATTTGGTCACACTGGCTTCATAAGAGGAATGTTCCTCTCCTATTTGGTCACACTGGCTTCATAAGAGCAATGTTCCTCTCCTATCTGTAGACACTGACTTCATAAGCCTGAACACATAACATATCTGAGAAACGTTCCTCTTCCCATTTTAAATTTTAACTATTTATACATGAAAACAGCGGATTCAAGGAAAGTACGCTGGTATCCCCTAAGGGATGAAACTTCTCTGGACAAAGAAAGATATTGTCTGCTTAAAATTTATTTTAAAAAAAACATATATGTGTATATAGTGTGTAGGAAACTGAGAAAAAGGTGTTGGTCAATGTGTCTTCAAGTATATGGGATTCTTTAAGTGATGCTATTTGAGAAGGTAGAAAATTGATGAATTTGTAACCCTTTTTGTAAATGTGGTGGTTTTTATGCATTTTAACCACAATAATCTTAATTAAAGCAACAGAGTGCAAAGATTCATAATCAATTTACATTTCCTGTACAGCATGACATGATTCAGTCATGATTCACCATTGGTAATTCTTCTGGATCAAGTATAAAGAAATATTTTAAATGTATATCATTATTTGAGTGATGTGTCAATCATGATTCATTTCCGTCTATCACTAAAGATTCCCGTTAACTTATGAATTAATAGATATTTTCTTGTAGGAAAGGGAACACTGAAAAAGAGCTATGTTTAGGCCTACATGTACATTCTTGTGTAGGGGTGTGGACCCCCCCCCCCCCCTTGAAAAAAAAAAATCCTGGATTTGCACATATTGCTTGTAAATATAAATATCATTTATTATTTTAAAGATGCAAACCTGCAACTTAAGTAAAGCAAAATGCGGTCATGATTTATGAGCCTTAATTTCATATGGTAAAGGGAACTGGGAGAGAATACAGTGTGTGTAAAGTACTGTCATGTAGCTCGATAAGTCTCTCTGTGATCTTGGGTTCGTGCCCTGGTTGCAAAAATGATAAAAGGAATATAGGAAACTGTTCCTTCACAAAATGTTTGGTACTTTGAAGTTTAAGTTGCAGGTCTTTCAAATGAGACCTCAAACAGGTGCACCGTGTCTGAGGTGTTTGCACGCTACGCCAGAGAACCTTCAATGCTCAGTTGCCCCGAGTATCGTGCGAATAAGTAAAGGTCTAAATTTGAAGCCTTCACTAGCATCAGGTGACCTCTCATACAAGTGACATTTTCCTCCAAGAGACATACAGAACTACAACAATCAATCAATCAAAAAAGTTATACATTCTCCGGAACACATATAAATTTACCATCGATTTGATATAAAGCTGCAGTATAAAACAATGATTTCTACTCATACACGTATAAATTAAATAAAAAGAAATGTAACAATGACAATTTTCTTACATATTTAAAATTGTATTTAATATCTATGAAATGATAAAAATTGAAACTAAGTATCCTTACCCTTAGCTTTTCTAGTTTATTTCATCCGAGATTCAAATGTAAATGACCAATCAATTCTAATCGGTTGAACATCCACTCATTTAATTGAAAATCAAAAAATATTACAGAGATGTGTCTCTATACTGATATGTATCCCGGCCCGGCTTGTTCATACAAATCTTCATCGCATACATCAAGTGCTTGAACAAGAATTATTATTTGTCAGTATCACAGTATAATACACAGGTATATTATTGTCAATTTCTCCATTTCTTAATTCCCCATTCAATCAAACTACAGTACATTGTCTTCTGATGGATACTATTCCTGCTAGTCAATTAAAGAAAGCTCTTCATGTGCAATTGAACTATATATTTGAATGGAAACACGGTGCCACTATTTGAAGAAATGTCAATCAAGACAGTCCACATTGATATGATTGTGGGTGTGTTATCAGACTTTGGGCATGGGGATATCTCAAACATAGTAAACCCATGTTCTCGATTTCAACTTAGAGTATAGTCATGAAACAGAAAAACTACTTTGCTGGATAAAAAACAGGATGTTGCAGTCCCTCACTATTAAGGATGTATCAAGGTATATATGCAAATATTTATTTAAATGTATGATAAATCTTGTATGTATACCATGTATTGTTTGTATAAAAAATGGATATAAAAGATTTAATCAGTAACTTTGTCAAAGTTATCATAGCCTATTGAAATGCTAGATTAGACACTTCTAAATAACAGTAAATTATGAATGAGAAATTTATTGTTCTGATAAATAAACTTATGTGCCTTTGGTTTCAGTGTAATCTATCCGGTCATGACACCTGTTGCAGCAGCAGTTCATTACTGAGAGAAGGATCCTAAACAAATCAAGTATGTAGTCATAATTATCATTATTAGTTGAGAAAATTAGAAATTCTATGACATCCAGTGTATGTTATCAAATGTTGTGCATAGCAGCAATGAGACTGCTTGTTTTTATTTTATTTATTTATTTTGTTAGGGTGGAGGGGGTCCATGTCCATGATTTAAGAAAAACACTAGGGCTGTGTATTGAGCAAAAAAAATGATACGATACGATATTTTATTATGCGATATCCGATATATTGCATTCTTTAACAAGTCTATAAAAAAAGTCTTATAATTCTTTTAATGCATGAATTTTATAAAAACTAATTGTTTTATATCCCATTTCGAAGTTCTTGTCTCACTGTCATACAAAATTACACTTCAAATTCAAACTTTTAATGACTGTGAAAAAAAAACATGTTAAATAAAGTTGTCTATGTATTTTGTAATATTTATCTAAGATGTGCTATCTCCTTAATGATTATATCATTATTGATCAATTTTAATTCAAAACAGCAAAAAATATAACTTTTGGTGATTGCAATTCCCAACTTTTTCACAGAAATAAAAGAAAATCTGCCTGTCCGATACATATTGGAAGTTATTTTTTCGATACGATATATTCTTAAATATCGATATGTATTGATTATTCGATATATTGATACAGCCCTAAAAAACACATACACGTAAAAAAGAAATCACACACACAAATATTTTTAATAAGAAAACTGATGCCCAAACAATAAAAGTTTTTGGGAAATAACATTCTTTGTTCATGTTGTTCATGATAATGTATAATGCAGTCAAAATACCTAACCCATGTAAATTAGTAGGAATTTTTTGTGTTGGGACACCACTTTTGACATTTATTTTGTTTCCCAAAAGTAAAATTGATAATAATTCTTATTGATATTTTTCTCCTTAAAAATTTGCCCATCTCCCATTAAAAACACTGAACTCCTATATAACATTTAAATAATATTTATAATATGCATAGAGAGTTTTTTCTTCATATGATATTTTTTTTAAAATGGAATGACTTGACATGTACAGGTATTGAAGAGGTACATTATTTCCAAAAGATTTTTCAAGTTTTTTTTTTCTTGCATTTTGAATTATTTGGAAAGACCCAGTATTTTTAATGTAAAGCCGTATTTGCTTTCTTTTAACAAACATTGATTTGATAAAGAAAATGCTATAGCTCTGATTCACCCAGTTCTATCCATATGTCATCCGTGCTTCACTTGGTGCTCAGCACTGTTAATTTCAATGGCGTTAGAGAGCAGAGCATGCCAATTCACCCAGACTCAGGGGAATAATGTCACAGAAGTAATGTGTTTAAAATAAACAGAGCCCTGTAGTTTGTTTATACATCCCCAATGTTCACTGGTCAATTGTTTATACTTTCCCAAGATATCATTACATATAACTCTGCTATTTTGTATTTAAGCTTATCTGTGTATGAATTCGTACTTAGATTTGAATCATGTGTTGTTCTTTGTTTTCATCACTCACACTAACAGCATCATAATTCTCAACTAAGTATATTATATGTTTGAGAGACATCATAAATGCTAAAAAGTCACAATTGAAAAATTAAAAAAAATTAAATACGTGTTACCAGTACCTGATAAAAATAATAATAATGTTGTTTCTAATTGAATACTCAATTCTGAGTAACAGTTTCAATAATCGATACTCACATCATTCGATGCTTATCCACGATTTTGTATTTATTTATTCATTATATAAAAACGGAGTAAAAAAAAATTATTGAAGAGGCCCATGCTTACATCACATGCTTGATATGCATACAAAGGTTCTTATGACCATTGATTAAATATCTTAATTTATTCTTAAGTGCACTTGTCAAGCCATAAAGAGATTTCTTGATGATTTAAAAGAGTTAAAGAAAATCTTCCTATATTATTTCTCCATAATGAAAACTGATAAGACAAAGGCTATATAAATTGACCTGCAATTTTACAGATAACATGGGCTGTTAATCTTGCTGTAGCTGATCACTAGATTATCAATCCCAAATGACCCACTCTGCAATCCTAGATACAGTGTATCTGTGAAATTCTGATTTTGCTCGTTTCTGCAAACTTGCCAGTAAATCACAGAGACGGATCTAGCAATTTGGAATAGGGGAAATAGATGAAAGGGGGGGGGGGCTAGATCGATATCCAGTTAATAAAACAGAATGATTGTATTACTCAGTACAAAATATTCTTTAAATGTTAATTTTACAGAATCTTCTAAATCAATACATACATTGTATTTTTTAAAGTGTTCCAGAGGAAATATGGATTTTTATGTTCTTGTCCCTTGTTTCTTGAGTGAAAAATTATTGAGCGGGACGTTAAACAACATACAAACAAATATGTAGACTATATATCATTCTCCTCTTGCTATTTTTTTTGTGATGATTTTAGTGATGATTGTTAGTATATATGTTACATCTAAAGTTACTTAAATGGCCCTAAGTTGTTTTTTTAATAATCATTATTTAGTCATGTACAAATGACTGATATACATATGTTTAATATGTTTTTTTTTAAACTAGAGTGTTCCAAGGAACGCATATGTCGCCTGCTTTTAGCTTCATTGAAGATGTTAATAAATGTAAGAGTGGTCAGCTATCTATTTGCTACTAATATAGCCGCGATTATAGTATGCATTTGGCAGCAAAGAGAAAAATCCATGGATAGTAAGACGGGTTGCCATGGAGTCTAACAATCAAATAGAAATATAAATATCCAACCCCTCAAAGCTAAAATGAATATTAGAAAAAATTAAATTATTAGAAATAATTATTTATCATTAGTTATTTCAAACAACACCGTGTCCTTCAAAAGAGACTTCAGTCTGTCATTACCGCAATTGTCAGTCTACATCATCCATTTTGGAATACCGATCCCGATGTATTTTCATAGTACTAGTGTATATCATACAGTGTCAAAGTACATTGTAAACATGTATAAATGCTAATTATCAAATCCCTGCCTCTCAAAATTCAAAAGACATAATTTAAACCGTCTGCAGTATATTTTGCAAAGAAAGTCAAAGGTCAAGGTCAAATGCACTGTTACGCTGGTATTATTTTCAAAATATTTTATTACAAACAGTGTTTATGCTAAATAGCCTAGACTCAGCTCTTAAATGTCAAAAATAAGTTGAATATCGGCACTGTGAACTATCATTGTAGTCATTAACATTAACATCTATGGCACTTACAAGGTTAAGATAATGTAAAATGTAAAACACTTTTTTGAGGCCAAATGATAAGTATTCTTATGCTATCTATGAATTTTATATCTATTTTATTTTTAAAGATTGCTCTGAAGTGTGTACCGGGTAATGTTTTACCAATAAGAGCATAATTAACCTAAGGGACTGGGAATATATACTTCTATACATTAACCATAGAATGCTGTTTGATTTGCTAGAAATACTTCAGTTTTTTAAAGTGCCAAGCATGGCTAAGAATAGCTGCAGTGCTTTAATTTTTGTCACCAGTTGGCAATTTGATTTCGTGTTTTAGGATAACTGCCACCTATGTGCCTTAATATATATTATCTGTGCTTAGCAGGTTATTTTTTAAAATAAGTTTTACTAGCGATACAATATAGTATACTATGATTGCTTCGTGTCAAAGGACAATTAAAACAGCAGTGTGGAAATATAGTTTCTGATTAAGAATTTAAGTGGGAAAAATAATTTTCGGGAAAAAAAAAACAACTCTAAGTTAGTTAAAAACAATTAAATTCTGCCTTAGTGACTTGCAATTGTAAGCTACATTACCTACATCCCTTTTGTCTTTTTTAATATATTGACATTATCCTAATTTTTAAGGAGTTGGAATTGAAATTGTCTAATCAGTTCAATTACAGAATGTTAAATTCTCTTTATTAATTGCTTCAATCTTCTAACTGCAGATCTGTATCTATTATTAGACCCTGACTGATATAAACTTTCAGCAAGTAATCAGATATCATCATATCATTAGCACTGGTCTTCACTGTCCATGAAGCCTGTCCCCCTGCAGTCTCAGGGGATAGATAGTTGCAAGAGCTGGTTTATCTCATAATGTTTCCCTAGCATATATGATTGGCAGTGATTGATATCAAGTAATCTGTGAACTGCAGGGCACGAGCAATATGTCAAAGTCAGTTGTATAAAGAATGATCTGGAGAGGGGGGAGGGTGTTAAAAGACAAATCACTATAGAGTCAATACTTCATTTCTATAAAGACACAGATTTCAGTTTTTGAAGTTTATCTCAAAGGTTACTAATGGAAGGTAAAAATGAGAATCAGAATTAAAGGAAGTTCTTGTAGATTAAAGGAGAATACATATATAAAACTCATGAAATAAAATTTGACAACTGCACTTTTCTTTGGAAAAGGATAAATGCAACTTTTCCAAATTATGACCTTATAATTATTATCATATATAACAGATAACAAATTAAAACTTGTGAGAGAGATTCTAATGTGATGTCTAAGATACAATATCTATTTCAAAGAAAGGATGAATAAAGATAATTTATGTGAGGAGTATGGGTCTCAATTAAGACCTCACAAAATAAACACTTCTCTGAGAACATTACCTTTTGTTTTTCAAGATTATACATGTATTTTCATAATTCATAGCAAATAAAATTTCAAAATTTTAATCGAAGTTCTTCATTTTTCACTGTTTTTTTTTTAAAATCTCATTTCAGATGAGACATCATACGTACCACTATACAAATATTTTCTAATATTCTATCTCTGCTACTCTGGAGGGCTCTTAATTTATTAATTTATTTAAATTTTAAAATGTGATACTGAATGTGACATTTTTCCAACAGATAATGACACTAAAGAATTTGTTGATGAAAAAAGCAGTTATGAACCTTTGGAGAACAAGGAATTGGATACAGGTTTTCTCCCTATTACCGGTATAAAGGAAGATGTAACTGAGAAAGAACCATGGTGATCCTCAATGATATGGTTTAGTTTCGTGGTTTAAAATTTAAAAAAAACATGGGTGTTAACCCAAGTAGACATTGTAGAAAGTAATGTGAATGCCATTCAGTGAAAAGGGTAGCATATTGTTTGAAATGCTTTCTAGATGTAGTAATGAAAATTTTGAAGTTTCTGAATTGTATTTTGTAACTATGGCACTTTAAACTTCCTAATATACTAGTATGTACTAGGCAAGATTTTTTGTTACAACATTGAATAGTTTAAACATACAATAAAATCAAGTACAACAAAACATTGGAATTCTTGTAATAAGTTTTAACATCATGTTGAATTTTAAATGTTCTTGAAAATGTGTGTAGTGACAGAACAATTATTCAGAGAGGAAGATTATTTTGGGGATTTTGGAGTTTTAATATATTAAATATGGAAGCCCTTTCATTTGTTCTGCAATTAATTTTCCTAGAACTAATCTCAAATGCATCATATGTCATCCAAGTCCCTTGAATTCGTGTTGATACATGTATACTGTACATTGCACATACTTGTACTTAAGTCAAATATTTCTTTGTGCATGATTGATATAATGCTTTAACATAGCTTTATTAATATATACTTTTTTAAAATGTCAAATGACTTTTCATATATTTATTTTTTATAGTGTTTGTGGATAAAAAACAAAAAAAGTTTCTACAGATATGTACTGCATTTCATGTACTAAAGAGGAACGTTCCTTCAATGCTTTATGCATGCTTGGAGAGGAACGTTCCTCCAATGTGTCATACGCGTACGTAAACATGCAGTGTAAGATGTTTAAAGATATGGGAAAATTTGAGAGAGGAACGTTCCTCAAATGCCTGATGTTTGATCATGCATGAGTTGTTTACAGATATGTGAATTTGAGACAGGAACGTTCCTCAAATGCAAGTCTTAAGCTTGCTTCACAAGATATAGTACTCAACAGCAATGCAACCATTTGTGAGAGGAACGTTCCTCAAATGCCTGCTGTAATAAACTTTATGAATAAGGTATCAACAGATAGAAATCTGAGAGAGGAACGTTCCTCGCATGTGAAGGTCTATAAGATGTTTAAAGATATAGGTAAATATCAGAGAGGAACGTTCCTCAAATGCCTCATGTTTGATCATTCATGAGGTGTATACAGATATGTGAACTTAAGAGAGGAACGTTCCTCAAATGCCCGATGTGTTAAGATTCATGAGATATTTAAAAAAACGAGTTTATAAGAGAGAGGAACGTTCCTCAAATGCGTTATTGTAACAAATAATTTGAAATGTATAGAGAGGAACGTTCCTCAAAAACCTAAAAAATCACCAAAAAGTGAACTTGTGGAGACACATATAAGGTTTTTCAGACCAAAATGACTTCAGATTGTAAAAACTGGGTAAAAAAAAGGAATTTTGATTTTCTCTTTTTGATTTGGATTGTGTTTTATTCTTAATCAGGGTTTCAAAGCATTAACTCTAAATATTATAGCAATAAATAATTTCAAAATCATTTTTAGTTTGCATCATTCATAAAACAAAAAACTTCAAATAATTTATTTTGGTAAGAATATCCAAAAAGCGTAAGATGCAATAATTTGTTCAGTGCCTTGAATTATAGTTATTATTCAATCAATCAAACCGTGCTTAAGACATATTTTTATCAGAAAAAAATGTTCAATTTTGATTACTTTGTGAAATATAGGTAACACATGTTAACTGTATCTCTACCCCATTATAGGGCCTCTTAATGGATTGTGATAGTAGTGTATATAGTTTGCCAAAACATTCTGTCTTTCAATATTTGGTTTACAGTTATTTATTTAAATTGATTAATTGAAAAATTTCGAACGATGAAGTTTACCTCAATATTGCAGAAGACATCGTTAAAAAGACAAAATCATAATAAAATCGGTTCATTTTTACATTTCTCGAGATCACCCCTGGCACAATGCTTTGAGTGTTTGCTCATAGGTTTTGGAGTAAGGTGCTTATCCTTACGTCGCGGGTTCATACCACTGTAAGACGCAAGAAGGCTTTTTCTCTGTAGGTGCTGGCGGCATGAAAAAGATCCATTACTACTCTTGTTTTATCAACTTGTTTGTCAAATGCTTGCATCGTTTTAAAAATTGTTCGTACGTAGAACGTATCCTTGAATATCGAATCACTCTATTTGCACGTCATAAGGCTATATTGATATTTAAGTAAGGGAAGTTGACAATCTAAAAGCTACAGTCATCACGTTTATCATAAAATTTTGTTGCAAGGTTACCTTCAATGTCTTTTTCTAGTAAAATATCCAGATGTGTTTGACTCTGTGTTATCTTTTATTACGAGTTCACTGAGTCGACATTTTATTTCATAACCCGTTCATGTTAACAGGAATGTAAGGATTTTACACAAGTACTTATGGTTTAAATAATGTTTAGCAACTACATTATAACAGACTATGACGTAGCTAAACTAAGTGGATTGAGTGGATCAATCTATTTTCATGAGTCCTAAATGTTGACAAAAATATTCAAACATTTTAATATTTTTACAGAAAATGAAGAATTTAAATGAATTGTTTAAACTTTATACAAGTACTGATATTTAGCTACATTATAAGAGGTTATGACGCAGTTAAACTGAGTCGTGAGGCCATGTGTCCTTCTTCCTATTTAATTCTAACATTTTACTCCTTTATTTAATTATGAACATATATATTTGTTTTTTTTTCCTCAAAAGTATATTGTTTATGGATTGCTCAAATGCGCTTTAAATAAGACTTAATACATCATCACTTCTTAAATATGAAAACTTGAAAAATGACCTCCCCCCCCCCAAAAAAAAAATCGTTTTGTCCTTCTTTAGAATACATATTAAATTTCTTAATTATAATTACCGTATATCTGGTATTTTGTACAATTGCCAAATGTTGTAAAATACCAGAAATCCGCCAAATAAATTCTTAAATTTCATACATATTTTATACACGCATAATTATTTTTAATTTTTTCAACCGCTGTCAAATGTGCATGTGTGAAATTATTTTCTTTAGTTAGCCAGCAAATTTATGACTAATAACTGTTTATTAGACGCAGATTTATAGCTCGCTGGTCTGATGATATAACTATAAACGACCAGAGAGCTACATTGTCATCATATTAAAATGTACATTTGCTGCGCACAGAAAGTGAACTGTTTCTCGATTTATTTAAACTACATCTCAAAATATGAATAACGATGCGTTCCGTAAATATTCTTTTACTATTTCAACAACAATACATTTCCCATAACTGTTGTTATTTCATGTAGCCCTTTTGGGCGTGAAATTGAGACCATCTCAAATTTTGCCTGCCACTTTTATACTGCCATTTTGTAGGACAACACAAATCGACCCAACGCGCTTCGTGCAAATGTCAACCACAAGAATAATTGCTACTGGTTTAAAGAATATTTTTAGGAAATCGAGCTTTTGTGCAGTTGAGGTAAGAATTTGAAAAAAAATAATTCAAGAACCGATACCAACTTTTTGTGCGTAATAAATACACAGTAAATCAACCTATAGGGAACACGCTTTATAATGAATTGACGCTTAAGAAGAAGTAATTTCAATTCCCGCAGGCTTTAAAATATATTGCGAACTTAACACATATAACATTCCAAAAAGTCTCTTTTCTTAAACAATTCTTTAAAAAAAAAATAAAGAAAATGTGTAATGTTGCTACCCCAGTGTAAAATATACATGCAGTCTCAAATACAGGTTGACTTAGCATCATGCAGTGCCGATTTATGCAAGGCGAGTCAACGTTATCTGGTCCGTAAGAAATAATTGGGGGTTGGAGCGTTTCTATTTACTCTGGTTGAATTACTTGTCAGAAAAAATATATATCAATAATAAACAAAAACTGGAAAAGAGTTCCTCATGGTGCTACGCAGAATTTTCCGTATGCTCGCTGCGCCGCCTTGACAAAATCCATTTTTTCGTCGTTATCAGATTTCTATACCGCGGTTAATTTTTTAATGATCTCCGTATTTCTGATGGAAATTCTAACAAACTTGCACAAATTGAAGTCAAAATGTAATTGGAAAAAAAATTATATGCATAAATTGAATTATTTTCCCTCTTACTATGGGTCCAGTGGGAGTTTGAACGTTTGTGTTACATATTTTCAATACCTCATTTTGTGAATACGCCGGGTACCCCTACCATTGACACATTAATATACATGTACCCTTGAAATGAAGAAATAGCAAATTGGTAAAATATTTCTTGCTTTTATTAATTCTTAGTGTTTGTCAAACGTATATGCAAATTATCAACGAAGGATGTTTATTAGAAAGAAGAATATACACAATGTTTCAATAATGTCCAAACAGCCCTCGTATTCACCCTGAACAATGTCAAGCCAACTGTCTTAGAAATACATAAAACTCTGCAGTATTCTACCAAAGTCATTTACTGTAAATGTTTCTGCGGTTTAGTTAAATCTCAACAATTCAAAACAAAGAAATTAATTTGCTAACATTCAGATGTTAATTTACAAAATAATTGCTTGTTATACTGTGTATCGTTAGTTAGAAAATATGGATTCAAAAAAAAAAAAAAAATGAATGTTCCAGATGTAGGTGTAGGATTTATTTCTAATTGCAGGAATATGGCATCATTATCCACTCTTTCTAGATCCGTGTTTAAGGGCCTGTGTAATATTTTTGGCAGTGACAGGGAGGTACGAACAAGACGAATTGCCATGGATATAGAAGAAATAACAACAGTTCCTGGGTGTGTAAGAGACCCTTTATTTGGCGAGACGTCTTTTCACTGGTCTTTAAATGGGAGCAGGAGAGATGGTTTTTGTTTGCCAGGATCTGACTTTGATGTTATGTTTTGGAATGATAATATGGTAGTGATTCCAGAAAATGGTGCAAGGGAGCATTATCTTCCAGCTCAAAATTTGACAATTAAAGTATATCTGAAATGTGTAACGTGTCATCCCGATTTGTTTATTTGAAAATTGTGTATAGTTCTGTTGCTAATGATATAACTGACTTTGACAACATATCTCAACGAGTTTTGAATGCTTTGAAAACACATGGCACTTTATTTCCATCCATATCCGTTGAAGGAAATGATGTGTATCTCCTCAACTTTATGGTTAATGAATTTTTACAATACATGATGACAAATTTATTGCATTTGCATGGACCGTGTCTTATGTTTTCTTTCGTTGAAACAGAACTTGACATCGCATCTTCTTTAAAAGGCAATTTTTGGCCTCCAACAGCTACAGAATGGATCACCAGATCTACTATTTGGCCTCAGATGGATGTCATTCAAAGTATTGTCAATGGAGGTTGCCATTTCGTAGCCGTAGGAAGCAGACAATCCGCACATCCGAATCGAGAGTGGAGAATATCGTTCTCAAAAGCAGAAAATATCTTGATAAAATCTTTCAACCATTGTCAATTTCTAACATACGGCTTATTAAAGCTATTTTTTAAGGAGGTTGTAACTGAAGATGGTGAACCCTCTTTATGCTCATACTTTGTTAAAACTGTGATTTTCTGGCGAGTGCAAGAAAACCCTTTAGATTGGTCACCGGAACACCTTCTTTCCTGTGTTTGGATGTGTTTTAAGAATATTATACAATGCGTATACAAAGGTAATGTCCCAAATTTTTTCATCCCCCATAATAACATGTTGAAAGGGAAGTTCAACGAATGCTCCCGACTAAGACTTTTTAACAGATTGTATGTTCTCTATGAACACGGAATAAGCTGCATATTTCTTTCTAAATCAATCAGATATGCTTTAAAGCAGGAAAAACGCATTATCTGCAGTACAAATTTAGAAGCTGTAGAATATACGGAGATTCGCAATGATTTGCATTTCTTTTCAGGAATTGATTATTTTCCATTATTTCCTTACATAACTTTTGGTGCAGACACTATATCGTTTAATACCGTGCATTGGTTTATATGCAATTACACATCACATAAATTCATTACAAGTGAATCATTTGTAGTAGCAAACAAATCTCTGACAATGTATTTGCATGATCAGATCTTCAGAAAAGTTATAAAGGACCAAGACCAGACTAACAGAAATGTGTATTTCAAATGCAAACTTGCCCCTAAATGGTTACAAATCTCAGCTCTTATTGGGGATTTGAGCATGCCTCTCTACAGAGCAATGTATATGTATATGAATAGATTATATGAAGATGCGGTTGCTTTACTTCGCCAAAGAAAATGTTTGCTGAAGAAACCGTACGTGATTTACAATGGACAAGTTCATGGTTCCGTCTATATGGAACACTTCAGTGGGAAAACATTGCAGTATAAATGTAGGAAGGCGGTAACTATGGATGTACTAATACCAAGTGATGTTCTACAGAAATATCTTGACTTTGACACATCTGCATTGCAAAATAATGGATGGTCAGTTTTACGAATTCCTCCTTTTGTTTTTCTGCATATGTTAGAAATATTATGCTATGATAAGCTTATTAATCATGACAAAAGACAGAGAGCTCTTCACGAACTCTACTTCCTTGTTCATTTTGACAATGGCATGTACGTCCCTAAACATCTTCGAGACATTTCTTGGGGTTTACTTGGGATCTGTCAGTATATATGTGGTGATTATCAAGGATCGCAAAATTCTTATGCGAAGGCTCTTGAATGTGAGGATGCTAACAACATTAGGGGTGCAATGGCACAAAGATTACAATCCATTGCAGATTATGAAAGCCGTTTACAAAATAGATAAAAGTATCAACTCCTTTTGTAGTCTTCAGTAATTTTAATGGTATCTGTCCGTAATTTCAGCTTATGTTCACAATACCTTAATCTTTTTTTTTTTTTGTATGTACATTTCAAAACGTTTTAAATTATGATGATTGTTTGTTGTTACCTTATCGTTTGTTTTGTAAGCATGTAAAAATAATTAAAATGACTCTTCTGACATAAAACACTGTGCTTAGCATTTTAAAGCATTTATCAAGATGGAAAATAATAACATTTATAGCTATCAGAGGAGCGTAATTTCCGGAGATCAGTCCGTAATCTGTATTTTAAAATTTCAATCCGTGTAAGATATAGAATTTCCATAATACCATAGCAAAAAATACCTATAAACTACAGTAAATTATTGTTTACTATATTAAACGATTGTTTGTTTACAATCAATGTAGATTTTTTTAAAGTTTTGTTTGAGTTAAATGTACATTTAATTCAACTATTAATATCACACCTCTCTAGATGTGTGTGCTTGCTTGAAAGACACTGGAAGGGATTATTGGTATTAAGATAAAACCGCCTTAAGATTCACAGACCATTATTTTTTGTTGGGTCGGACATTTTCAAGGACTGCGTCCCGATTCCAACTTTTTGAATGTTTACCCCCCCCCCCCCCCAAATGTATTTATTGACATATCTTATAATTGGCAAAATTAAGTAACAGATGGTCATGAGTTAATTGTATTACAAGTAGACCTAAAGATTATATTTTTTTCTTTTATTATTTTATGCTTCAGATTGAAGCAATTATGACAATAGATAATCGATAAGTAGAATTTGATAATGGAAATGTTCAAAGTAATTGTAAAAATGTCCAATGGTAAATTTTCATATGTGACATCATTAGTATTATGCTGTAATGACACTTATTTGTATAATAGTGGTTTATCCTTGTTGGATGCCCATTGTGATGCTCAGTAGAATTTAAATAGCTGGGCCCGGTTATTCAAAAGTTTTTTTTTTTTTGTTTTTTTTTTTTAAATTTAACACAGTGGTTAAGGATAACTATGTATTAAACCTTTATCATTTGAGAAGCTAATGCAGTGGTTAAATTCTGTTGTTCAAAAGCAATTTAACACAATGTTTAGCTAACACTGTGTTAACATTGTGTTCACTGCTTAATCACTCACTAAGCACTTAATTACCAAAAAATGCACCTCTCTTCCTTTCTAAACAATCATGGCTGACAATCCTGACATCATCTGCTCAAAAAAGGAACAGGAAGGCAAGAAGCACCAATTTCTCATTAAGAGAGATAGAAATTATTAAAAATCAAGTGAAACTCCATCCTAGTACAATGTCGCAGGCAGTCCGAGTGGTTGCCACACAATACGAAAATAAGGACTAAGTTCTTTGATTAAATTACATTTTATTGGCTTTGTACAAATCTAAAAATTTCAAGATTGTTCGCTGTTTTGATTGAATGGCTTCCTGGACCAAATGGGATCTACAAAATTATTGTAAGTTACATGCATTATAATACTTGCATTTATAACATACTAACTGGATTCGTGCTCGTGCATAATATTAACTGTATACTTTATATTTTCTGCATACTGCATTTTACTGCAAATACTTTAGCATTTTACTGCAAATACTTTAGCATTTTCCTGCATACTGCATTTTACTGCAAATACTCTGGTATTTTATTGCATACTCCACAAAATATACGAACTATTTGTGTACTATACACACGTACTTTACACCATACAGTATAGCTACTACATACTTTAATATACTTGTTTACTATTAGAATAATACTTGAAATGATAGCATTGCACAGATTACTCAATCACATCATTTACATCAAAATCAAGAACTAAGGTCCTTGGCCATTTCAGGAAACTGTATAAGATAAAAAAAAATAAATTAATAAAACATACTTACCTCAGAAGAGATGTGCAATTCTGGTCAAAGCTTTATCTTTATGAAGAATACTACCATAAATACTCGAGGAAGTCAAGTCCGTCTGCTCTACTCGATTGCTACACCCAAACTGACTACAAAACGGCACGGGATTTAAATCCGCCAAGTAAATTCTACTGAACAAATAAAATATTATGGAACACAGTTATGACATTCAAGTTAGTTATTTTCATAGCGAAAATTGTATGTTAATATATATGGAACCATGTTTGGACGTTAATTGTGACATACCATTCTCTTTTCTGCTTGAATTTTCAGTAAGGCATTCTCGGCTATACATAATTAGCGTCTCTCATATAGTAAAGTAGATTCTCATAGGTTGTCAGATTAGCTCATCAATACTGAAATTTATACAGCTTTTCAATCACGGGTGGAATACACATGGGGTGAAAGTTGGTCAGACCTCAACTAGTGACACAAGGAACCAATGCCATCGTTTCTTACAGTAAAGAGGTGTGGCGCAAGGTTATCATGACTTGATGTTGGACGCTAAGTGTACTGTTCCTTTTTGTGGCTCTTTCTAAATGATTTTTGATGTTTTGATGATTTCCCCAAATAACATATATGCCACATTGACAAAATATATACCTTTTTTCTCAATTCATTATCAGACCAACTGTCTTAATTGGTATGTAGTCAAAAATACGCTGTTTTCTGAGTCCAGGCGTATGAATAAGGAAATTAGCGACCATATTTAATCACCGCGTTATCTTCTCAATCCACCTACCGTAGATGAATTTAATTTAACACAGATTTAACACCTTGCTAACACATGCACACCTTTGAACAACTCTTAATCATATGGTTACTTTAACACACTAGTTAATACAGAGATAACACTGTGTTAAATGTAACCCACTTTCGAACAACTGGGCCGAGGTCAGTAGCTATATACATGCAAGGTGAAGTCAAGTTTGTCTTAGATAGCGCACTTTATCCTTGTCCAGCGGGAGTAGTTCCACATTTATGTCCATGGATGGTTAGATAGGTGGTGACTGAATCTCCAGTCAGGGTAAGTGCAATTTAATTACATTACTAACACTGAAAGGTAATTCACTGTATTTTTATATATTGAACTTGCTCTATTTGTATCCTCAGATAGTCATTATATTCGAATTGTATACGGGAATTGTTACTGATTGCCTAACAGTGAGTTTAGGCTTAAAAGTAATTATGTTGCCTCTTAACTTAATATGTTATGGCTTACATTATTTTGCTTTGCAGTATCAAACGATGTGATTCATACTAGTAAAAACTGGATATTTTAACACTCAAATGTAAAGCACTTACCTGTTCTTACAGGATGACCTACACCATTCAGTCAAAGGAATCGTCACTGGAAGGTGTAAAAAGGTGAAATGCCAGAACTCTCCTATTCAGTTACCTTTCATTAGACTTTCAATCACCTTTATGTTAGCTGAATGACAGAGGTATTTCCTGTGTAGGACGACCCGTTTTGGGGCCTGTTGTATTGTGTCTGAAATATTTGTTGACGGTTCCTGTATAACTACAATAGAGTGCTTGCTGAGTGGCGCATTGCCTCTGTCCGTGGTGGCAACCTACAGTGTAGATGACTGCACGAGGGCATGGCACGCTTTGCGGAGGCTTGATGTAAATAACTTGATTTCCTGATTTTCAAATCAGCACTGGTGAACGATTTAGACGCTTTGGAATGTCGACGACGTTATGGCGATGTACAATGGGCGTGTTATCCACATTCACTGCAAATTTCGTTCGTTAAGCTGAGAAAGGACGTAGAAGGATGTAGGGCACAGGGGCTCCAAAATGGACGAAAATAGATATTTTTGTAACGTACTGTAGTAATTTGTTTACTATACACTTACACACCATACTAAAATTTGATTATAGTTTAAGTCTTGGTTGACCCATTCAAATGTTACAGAGTAGAAGCTGTTTTATTATAGATAAAATTGACAGTAAAGAGGAAACTGTTAAGGTCTGTTTCATTCAAGAAGATTGGATCCTGCTATCAAAAGTAATACGGATTTTTTATCAAGTATATTTTTAGAATTTATACACATAGCTCAATTAAAAATCAAAACAAAAATTGGGGTCAATGCGCTTCCTTTTGCGCTACAGAGAATTTAGTTTGACCTTTTTGCACTGTAAATACATCTTAGACATAAACCAATTTTTAAAGTTTTTACCTCCAATATTTTTTATTCAAATTATTAAAATGTGTGATTCTTTTTACATAGAATATTTATCACACTGTAATAATAATTTTATGAGTTTGTACAAGCCAGACGTCATAAATTTTTTATCTCACATGTTGAATACCATCATAAAGTTAATCAAAAAAAAAAAAAAAAAAAAAAAAAAAAAAAAAACAAAAACAAAAAGATCGTCCGGGATTTGAACCCGGATCTCTCGCTTCCTAAGCCAGCATCATACCCCTAGACCACGGAGGCACTTGTTTACACAGCATATTAAATGCAAAGAGTAAGTCACATATAATTTTTATATTCACATTCGATATTGTCAAAATTTTACACAATTCATGTTGTCTATTTAGCCTTTGCTAAACAGTTCTAATAGATGTAATTAGAATATAAAGTCCGCCGACAACCTGAATTATACGTAATAACTCTCCACATGCCCCTGTGCTAAAAATAGTACCAATCGACTCTTAATACAATGAATTATAAAAAAAAGGGGGAGGGGTTACTTTGAGAGGGGCAAGAGAGGGCCTAGAGAGTTATGGTGTAAAATTTCATTGCAAAAGCTCAAAAGCTTCTTGGGATATCGCCCGGAAATGAAAGTGTTACACACAGACGAAATGTATGAATTTACGAACTTGAAATTTGACCTTTTGACCTCAAACTCTATAGGGGTCTTTTTTGGGCCACAGGGTGTTGCTATGTAAAATTTCATTGCAAAAGCTCAAAGGAATCTCGAGATGTCGCGCGGAAACGAAAGTATTAAAACAGACAGAATT
Source organism: Saccostrea echinata (assembly GCF_033153115.1). Classification (NCBI taxonomy): domain Eukaryota; kingdom Metazoa; phylum Mollusca; class Bivalvia; order Ostreida; family Ostreidae; genus Saccostrea; species Saccostrea echinata. The sequence continues at coordinate 4,553,920 of NW_026889776.1, forward strand.
TATGAATTTATGACCTTGACGTTTGATCTGTTGACCTCAAAATCAACAGGGTTCTTCTTTAGGCCATAGGGAGTTGCTGTGCTAAATTCCATTGCGAAAGCTCAAAGGGTTCTCGAGATATCGAGCGGAAACGAAAATGTTACAGACAGACCGAAATACAGACGGACGGACGGACGGACAGAGAGACCCAAATTAATATCCCCCACTTTCAGTGAGAGCGGGGGAAAATTACTCCGCATGTTCAATTATTTGACCTTTTTGTAATCAAAAACTTTCATTTTTCTGGCATTAAAAATTTAACAAGCTAAAAAAAAATCATTTGAAAGTAATGACATTTTACTGAATTTAAGAAGAATTGCTAAACGTATCATATATATTCAGAAAAGAAAATTAAAAGTGGGGGTCTGTGATGTTAATTTTTAGATATTACTACAATAGTGCTAACTTTAAGCTTAAATTTGAGCTATTTTTTTTCTTGATTTTTCACAATATATTTGCTATATTTATCAAATATGATGATAGAATTCATGACAGTTTATTTGATATATAATTTAGTACCAGTATAAAACAGTTCACTGCACAAAATAACTCTGTGCAGACTGCATGTAAAAAATAGGAATCCAAACTTAACATACTTTAAATACTTCGAAAGAGAAAAAAATGATCATTTTCTTTTAAAAAAAACCCTTCCGCCACAAAATATAGTTCCTCACTTAATGCTTTTGGTATGGAATTTAATCATGGAGTTTCAACTGACAATACTTTAATTGACGTTTTAAAATCCAAATTTATGGTAAGAATGAAAACATTATGCGGAATTTTTGAAATATAGGTTAAGATAAAAATCTCACCAAAACCTCTGGAGCGAACCCCGTTAAATACACGTTTCATGAAAGAAATGCTTCCATACCTTTCTGATTGATTTTCGTGATTTCAAAAATGAAAGGGACTGGCGCTAAATCACATGCTTCTAAATCTTCGCTTTTGTGATAATTTATGGCGTTGATTCGATCTCAGTAGCGACAATTTTTTTCCAATGTGGCATACTATTAAATAGGCTGGTATAAATACATGTTATATCTATTTTACTTCAATGACAAACATTTATTAACGTTTAATGGCCATCGATTTTATCGCACGCAGAGGATCTTTCCACGATAAATAAATATTGAACAGCTATTGAATGAATAGCAAGGTATGCTGGCCTCGTAAATGTTGAAATTTGACTTTAAACACATGGTTCAGGTCAAAAGACTATGAGATATTAAATGGACTATGACAAACAAATTGAGAATATGTTTTTAATAACAATGATACGAAATTATTTGTTTTGAATTTTCTTCAATAAACACAATATGCATGGATAGTTAAAGAAACTTGCATCTGCAAAAATCGGGATTATTTCATACATATTCAATTTATTTTTATGTCAAGGCAATCATTTTACAGTACATGTATGATTGTCAAAAGGTTGAAGACATTTTTTTTTACTTTGGAGTATATTTCTATTTTATAAGTATATGAGGAAATAAATGCATTCTTTTGAAGAAATTTAAAGTTGCTCCGTTGTAATAGCTGAAAGTAACTCAGTCCTTACGTAAAAGAGATAAAAATATAACTAAAGTTTTCAGAAAAGTCGTTGGACGATTATCGGAAAATGAAAAAAAAAAAAACTTGTACATGTATTAGACAGTAAAGCTTCCCTTATGAGAGAGTGGCCTCTTTGTAGTAACGTTATATTTTTGAAAGAAGTCACAATGATTCTATCTCTGGATCCAAAATTCCTAACAAATAATTTTGTTTCTACAGGTTGTAATATAGGTTCTTACGGCCAAAACCGTTCGCCATGTGCAGGTTTTAAACACTCCGATATTGTAACTGGCTGTCGTACGTAATTCATATTTTAAGTCAATTAACAAAAGTGCGCTTTGAAAATGTAAAGTTAAACATTTCCCTTTTCAACATATATCTATTTTTTCTTTCTCTCTGCCCAATATCATATACAAAGGTTTGGAATATAACCTTTTGCATTGCGCTGCATAGTGTTAGGGCTTTCGCAAAATACAAGGGTCACACTACTTCAGAGCTTGAACATATTGTTTGCCTACATTTCATAAAGAAATCAAAATTTAAAAAGACATAGATCACTTTTCAACTTTTGGACATGCTGAGGTTTTCGCATGTTACATTTTTTTTTCAATTTTGTTAAATTTGCAAAATGAAAGGTCATAAACTTTCATATCTAGTATTATTTTCGGAAAGTATATGGCATTGCTAATTTATAACCATTCGAGGAAAAAAAAAGATTGGAAAAATCAACTTTTCCAATATATATATATATATATATATATATATATATATATATATATATATATATATATATATATATATATATATATATATATATATATATATATATTAACTGTAAGATGATGAAAGCTTTTATACCCCTAATGCAGTTTTAACTGGGTATAAATCTTGAAAACAATGGTTGTATGTTTTAAATTTCAAGTGGAATGCCAAACGACGTACAAATTTTACTTGTTCCATAAATCCAATCATAACGGGCTTGATTGTTCCCAGGAATGTAATGTTAACTGTAAAAGAAGATGTATGACAATGTCATTGGATTCTGTACTTTCGGGTGTAAGAGAGAATTTTATTCAGAAACGTGTGAAAAGAGTTGCAGTTAATCATGTCATCAGCCTTCAACAGACACTCTGGGGAATGTGAGGGGGGATGTCAGGTTGGTAAATATGGGAACTATTGTAATAAAACCTGCTGCAAAAAATTGTAAAAATTGATGGCGTAAAAACAACGGTTTATGCCATTCCGAATGCATCGTCGAAAAATTTGGATCTGATTGTCTCAGTATATGTGGTGATGGGCGTTTTTTCCGATTGTCATCAGGCTGATGGGAGTTGTACTCTAAAACAGGGATGGCAGGGTCAAAACTGTAATGGTAACTCTTGAAATGAAATCTTACATTTTTTAAAAAAAATATTCATAGCTTATTTTATGTGCTTTTAGGAAGGTTGTTATAGAGCTAATGAAAATTTAAAAAGATTTGTTATTCACCAAATATTTTGTACCACTGCACAACATGTAGAATGCAGTCAAACTCATTATGGACAAGTGTATGACAAACAATGGAGTCTAACCTGTTAAAACGGAACCTGTTTGGTTTTTTTTAAACAATGGGTCGTGTAAGGATGGTTTCAAAAGCTACATTAAGGATGGCAAACTTATTCAAGTTAAAAAGTAGTGTTGTTTCTTTATGTTTAGCCTGACAATAAAACATGTATATAAGTGAGAGTAAGTTTAATTTAAATATTAAGATTTTTTTTTAAATCCACACCGTTTTGAGTACTTTCTTCATCTTGAGTTAATGTTACAAAATACCAGGAAGTTTAAAAAAAATTAAAAGAAATCTTTATGAAGTTATCTAGTATTATATGAGTATTTAAAGAAATAGAAATGATTTATAATTAAAGATATATTTTAAATTATGTGTTTTAGAAAAAGAAGCTAGCTTTTGAATTGAAATATTTGCAGTTTTTATGGCACCACAAGAAAATGTT
>NW_026889776.1:4562500-4617500 GCF_033153115.1 Saccostrea echinata
CCTGGTTCGAAATATGAAACGCATTTATTTATCTTGATGTCTTTCTGTTTTGCAAGTTCAGCTCACGCCAACATTTGCTCAAAATTGATGACACGTTTGGCGATTTTGGTCAGTATTGGGAATTCTTCAATGCGTTGAACATTTGTTCCCGTCACAAAAATTAATTCATCTGGGTTTGGAAATTGATACATGTCTAGTTTGTATTCTGACGAAAAGCTAATTAAACCTAAGATTTTGCTGATAGGAAGGGCCAATAAATCTTAAAAGTCACTTCAAATGAAATGCAATTCTTTCAGTGCCGTCTTACCGCGCTGTTACCAGCGTTCCCATAATGCAATGACTGGCATAAAAAATGCAGCAACTTTTCATTTGTATAAAGACCATTTGTTTTTTATGTCATTTAAATTCTGAATCACTTTATATTTATTTCTTTACGATATGGCTGATTAAGCAGTAATATTCTTTAGTTGAGCACGGTAAGCGCAGACGGAAGGCATACTGGCTGCGGGAAAGCCAGCATATGATTATACACCTATAATTGTAGTAAAGTTATTTTGGTTACGATTAGATCACACAACTTTATAAACAGACGTCAAAATATGTAAGACCTATACAGTTTGATTTGATGTTTAGTATATTTATAAATGACTTATACACGTTTTTAGATTTTACCTTATTAAATTGAGATCTCCATCTTAGAATTACTTGATCACACTTCACATGTGATCATCACTGAAGTACTATTTCATTTATCAATATTACTTACATATACAGTGTCAAATTTTACAATATACAAATACATGTATAGATTATTTAGTATGTATACACATAAATTGTTTGTACTGTTTGTAATTGTAGAAATCATGCTTGTTGTTTGTGATGCCTGAAAGGGCCCTGATTTGGAAATAGAGAATCTTATCTACCTTACTATCATCATCAATAAATCAATAAATAAATAAATAAATAGTGTATTCCATCTCATGTTCTCATTAATGTTAATATGTATCCAACAGTAGATAATTAACTATCTTTAGTAAGAAAACCTTTTTATACTAAGCACTTTAAGTTTAAACTCGGCACTGCATAAGTACAACCCCGTTATATAAAACGAGTACTTCCATCACGTAGACGTTAAACTGCAAGAGGGGGGGGGGCAGTAGGGTAAAGAGGCACAGTTACTCTCTGTATTGTTAATTATTAGTCATGCACCATTGTTTACGAATCAGAGCAAACATTCCTGGTAATTTATTATTTATATTAACCTTAAACTAGATATGTTGCGTCTCAATATAAATATATGCACTATACATGTAAATTATATTCTTTTAGAACTTGAAAAGCTACTTACTTTCATGCGAATCAATTCTATTATTTGGAAGAGAACAATTTAAATGTTATCATTCATAGATTATAAACCCTGCAGTTCAATAGAATAAGAAAGACATTTGAACTTATTCTCTAGATATTTGGTTCATCTGTTCATTTTAATCACAGGCTTCTATAGCAGTAAATTTTAGTATGTTGTAACAAAGCAAGAGAGGAATGTGCTAGAATGGGGTTCCTAATCCGATATTCTATTGCGGGGCAAATGACCTTGGCTGTGCATTGATAAAACTGCCGAATCCTTAAATAGTTCAGTAAAGTTAACTATAGGGTCGTTTCCAGATGTGATGGGTAGTTCGATCAGGAAAAAGATCGCAAAAGTAATTAACTCAGTTACCAAGCATAATTAATCTAGTTACAACAGAGGATATTTTATGTATACAATTCGTCTGGCAGTAAGAAAAAAATTTTAAAAGCGGGCTTAAAAACATAGTGAACTGCCAACTTGATTTAATATTATCATTTATAGTAGTAGTATCATTGATATATATTGTGGGGGTCACGGCTGGTTTTGTGAGTAGAGTGTTAAGCTACCCCCACGTTTGTGGCGGCGTGCATATTACATGAGTAACTATGCACGTTTGGCGGATTTAGCTTAACACAATTCATCTCGACTAGCGCCGCTGTGAACAGGGCGCGGCTGCAACATAATTATTTTGACAACTGGTCAATGGAAAACAATTGACAGAACATTGATTAATTGAAATATTGTTTGGCTTAAACATAAACTTACTACAATTCATTGAATTGAGTGAGTATTGATTGATTGAACATTGATTGATTGAACATTGATTGATTGAATATTGAAACATTGATTGATTGAACATTGATTGATTGAATATTGATTGATTGATTTAATATTGATTGATATTATTGAAAATGGATTCATTGGATTGAAACTTTTTGATTGATTCAACTGAATATTCATTAATTGATTGGATATTCATTAATTGAATTGATAAATTTATTGATTGATTGATTGAACTTGATATTGATTGATTCAATTGAATATTGATTGATTGATTGAATATTGTTTTATAAGGCTGGCGCACCGCAAAATTTGGAAAGCAAACGCCAGTCTTATAGTGTAAAAAATGACATGTGTACAGTTAATATTGATTGATTGATAGTTTGATTGTTTGCTTTGATTGGAGGTGTGCCAAAAACCAATTGGGTCGGCACCCACTGAACACATGTATCTTAAATAATTGATCTGCAACCAGCCGTGGCCATATGATGCCAAACTTAATAAATAAATAATTAAGAAATGGTGTCACTTTTTTTTTAGTGGTAGTCTGTGATAATCGGATTTATGTAGTGAATGCGTTATAAATCCATTTATCACAGCGCCCCACGTGGAAGGATGCGCGCGCAATATATGCGCAAGCATTTGTACATTCCATTCTCACACCATTTCCAAATGTTGCACGTTTAGGGTTTGCTGTGAATTTTAAGAAAATTTACCCGCCCTTCCACACCCCATATTACTTTGAGTTGTTTTTTGCGCCGAGTTCTTTTCATTTCAGAGAAAGAGGCCTAAGGAGCCAAGCTGTCAATCATTCTAAGACCTTGCCTTAGTCTCGACCGGCCAAAGCTGCCATTCCTTGCCATACAGTGATGAATGCTATAGTGATGGACACTTCCAAGTACCAGAAGGAAGGACTTCGCTCACCCAATCGTATTGGTTTATTGACTCTAAACAGGGTGAAGCTGCAACACGATAACTATCGATCAAGGACTAGACAACACCCATCGTCACGGCTGGTCATCTTATTATGCGGACAGTATTGTCTCTGTAATTGACAGAGCGAAGAGCCAGTTGGAGAGATACATCGTATAGCGCTTAACACAAATCATCTTGACACGCGTCGCTGTTAACAGGGCGCAGCTGCAACTTGATTATGTGGATGACTTATCGATGGAAAACAATTAATTGACTTGATAATTAACACAGAACATTGATTAATTTATTGAAATATTGTTTGGCTTAAACATAAACTTACTACAATTCATTGAATTGAGTGAGTATTGATTGATTGAACATTGATTGATTGAACATTGATTGATTGAATATTGAAACATTGATTGATTGAACATTGATTGATTGAATATTGATTGATTGATTTAATATTGATTGATATTATTGAAAATGGATTCATTGGATTGAAACTTTTTGATTGATTCAACTGAATATTCATTAATTGATTGGATATTCATTAATTGAATTGATAAATTTATTGATTGATTGATTGAACTTGATATTGATTGATTCAATTGAATATTGATTGATTGATTGAATATTGTTTTATAAGGCTGGCGCACCGCAAAATTTGGAAAGCAAACGCCAGTCTTATAGTGTAAAAAATGACATGTGTTTAGTTAATATTGATTGATTGATTGTTTGATTGTTTGCTCTGATTGGAGGTGTGCCAAAAACCAATTGGGTCGGCACCCACTGAACACATGTATCTTAAATAATTGATCTGCAACTAGCCGTGGCCATATGATGCCAAACTTAATAAATAAATAATTAAGAAATGGTGTCACTTTTTTTTTAGTGGTAGTCTGTGATAAATATCTCGGAAGTCATTCTGCGATTTTTTTGAAGAACATCTTATGATTTAAATTATTTTACCTAATGACAGGTGAAAAAATGGTTCCGAAGTTGTTGTTATTATTGTATGCTTAAAAATGAGGAAATGTGAAAAAGTACAAATAAGAACAGGTTTTGTTCCTCATGATTTTATCATTATTTTTTTCTTTGGACCTAAATAGGTATACCAAAAAATTTTAAAAGATTTCCCTGATTTCAAAATGTGTCCCCTAAATGCCGCAAAAATTGAACTGTTCCAACTATTGCAAAGAGTCATTTAAAAATTAAATATATCAAAAGAAAAAAAAAAACGTTCATGAAATAAATCTATCGGGGCATATCCTAAAAGAATCATACCCATATATTTGAAGGTCATTTATAACTATATCCATGCAATCTTAAATCTTAAACCCCATATCAAAACAAAAGTTTAATTTAGTAAAAGCAGTCATTAAATTTTCAAAATGGGTTATAAACACAAATCATATAACAATGACATAACAAATCATATGATGAAGAATAGAACCATTTAAAAATTCTTCGCACCACGATATATTATTAAGAAACTTTGGACAATAACCACGTTTAGACTGGGCATGGATATTAAGCAAAACTTTTTTTAAGCGCCGTTGCATTGTGCATTTTTTTCAAGTATACATTAAAAGGTTATTTGTTCTTTGTCAGGGTCTTTATGAATGCACTATTAGCTACTTTCAGAGAAATACTTCACTATTACCAGGTACACATTTAAGCAAAATACAAATATTTGCTAATGAAAAATGCTAAGTGGTTCTCTACTTTGTCTGGAGTTAATGAAGTCCCATTCATGCATGTATATTCTTAGGTGTTTGCATACACGCTGTCTGAATTCAGATAATCAAGGACCGTCTTGAAGCAAAACTCATATTCTTCCTATAAATTAAGATTAAACTTCCATATTAAGTTATTCATTTATTCCTTTAATCAAATACTTTCAGTAAAAACAAGAACTTTATATGAGTAAAAAGATACCTTGGTAGATATCATTTCCGGTCTTCGACACTGCAGTTGCTGAACTATGGTAAACAGATCAACCTCATCATCTTGTTGTAGTTGCTCTATTGCGTTATAAATAGCAATGAATACACTGCAACATATTGCTCCGTCCCTAGAAAAGTTACACTTGTCATTAAATGTTATGTAGCACACAGACATGCTTGTCTATGCAAGAATTCGTTTCACTTATACGAAATTTTTTTTTAGAGTTATATTAAAAAATCATACTAAAGGAAACGCTTATTTGTAAGTATGTATTAGACGAATATATGTACGTTAAGCAAAAACGTTTGATACTCTTGATATTCTAACTTACCTAAAAAATGTATAAAAGTAATTCAAAGAACTATATACGGTAAGGGCGTATTCCTGCCCCCATAATAGTCAAATTTTGAAAATCACTTGAAATGAGCAAAAGTGCATATATTGTATAAAATAATCCAAATTAAGACAATATATTATGAAATTGGAAAAAATAATTGGCTTTTCTTGTTTCTGTGACGTCACAAACTATTTGGATTTCCGTTATTTTTAAAATAGAGGCCAAAATGCACAGAGTTTGTTCAATTTTGACTATAGTATTTATAGAGCGCAAGCTTGCTCAGGTACCATATTCACATATTTCATTGATATTATCATTCTACACATTATATCAAAAGATCTAGTCTGAGCAGACCTGCGCTCGATAATTTCCAATCAAAATACCGACGTAAAATACACTATTTTCTCTCAAAATCATTGCAATTTGGAATTTACGTCATTTTATTGACGTCATATCTAACTAATGATGTCATAATTGATAAAAATATTTAATGTTTTGAAATCTGCAAATATCTTCCTGGTTTAGAACATAATTAAAGACTTCTCCATCAAAGTTTTATTTTGGGGGCAGATACTGGCCACTACAGAATATACATGTAGTCCTTTGTTTAATAAAAACCATAGAAAGCAATCCTTTACTACAACGATCATTTTTTCACTCAGTTAAAAAAAGTACATTTTTTTTAAACAGATACAGGTAGGTCATGTGTTCAAAATCCGTAAAGTCCAAATGGGCTTTATGGTAGATTTTTGATCACGTATCCCCTGTTTCTATTTCCCAATAGCTGTTTTAAAATGACACGTTATTTACATTTTTGAATTTTTTATAATGCATCTATATATATATATATATATATATATATATATATATATATATATATATATATATATATATATATATATATATTATAATCTTTAACGCGAAATGTTTAATTTTTCAAATCTCAACGGCATAAATTTGATACATTGAAGGCGCATTTGATACATTTGACGTCACTGAGAAATTACGTCAAAACGTTTATGGCGTTTGAAACCTGTGTTTATACCGCAATAGATATACGGTGCTCAAAAATAAAGGTCCCATATAAGAGAATTCAAATGCAAGTGCAAATATTGCTTCATAACAGGATTCTTTTTATTATTCTAAAAGAAGTACAATGTTTTGCTCATTTCATTTTTCAAAATATGTGTTGAGGTGTCTGAATGTAAGAAAAAAATTCAAGTGAGAAAAAAAGGAATTTGGATTGATTCAGTATTGCTAGGACTCTTTTTTATTGCATCTTAGGAACAATTATGAGTGTTCCCAGTCTTAAAAATGAAGCTTTATTCACATGCAAAAGTTTTGATGTACTTATAAAATAGCATCTCCGAGCATACAATCTACAGGGATAATACATTAATTTATTTGAAATACATGTATATGAACATACTTGGAAACAATGGTTATTGGTCCATCTTGTTCATATTTTCTTTCAAGGCAGAAATGTTTTATCAAATCTGTTATTGTAGAGGGTTCCTTTGGTAGGATCTCATGGCAATTCCAATCAAGACATTCAAATATATGCACTAGGTGTATCTGATCATCCTATAATTAAAAAGTGTGGTTAAGATAGTTCTGAAAAACAATTGAAAATGCTCACAAAAATGCCTCCGAATTCTCAAATAACGTGTATTTATCCATGAATTTTTGTTCAAAGTTTATTTATTATAGTAAATTATATTACATGTATAATGGGAGAGTTATCAAATTTCAAGTATATATAGAACCGTCCGCTCTGCATTTTTGACTGAACATCAATTAACAAATATATTTTAGGATAAAATACTCTACATATCGTGGTATATGGAGAAAATTGCATTTATTTTATACTTATGTGGCACTTTTACTCTTCTATTTACTTCAAATGTCATATAATGCATAGCATGCTATCATTGCAAGACATCACAATTCATTTCTGATTCATATCCTATTATTGCACAGTGGTACTCAAGGAAATTTGATTTCTCTAAAATTGTATCTATATTTTGTGTATTTTATGGGATACAAATGTCAATTTTCACACGACCATTTCTAAAACTTTAAAGAACCTTGAATCATATTAAATGCAAGAGAAAATTTTTTTGCACGAAAAGATTTTAATTTCAAGCTTTATTTTGAGACTTTTTTTTTCAATGGAATGACATTTTTAAGAGTTGCTGTTTCTAGTCGAGGATCTGACATTCTTAAGAAAATATAACGTTTTTTTTTTTCGAGTTGTTATAGCATAATTACAATCATGCATTGCCTCAGTTATATTGTTTTCAAATATATATGCTTTTCAAGTATCTTTTTTGTAAATTGCAAGAAATTAGTTTTTACCTGATATGCCTTCGAGCAAAATTAATGTTTAAGAAAACATTCGACATAGAAAACAGAAGGATCCCAGTTCAATTTTTGACTTTCAGTAAGCTTTATCTTTTCATTTTTTTTTCCATCTGCACTGTCTTGTTTATTTTTAAATGAAAATAAACTCACACGTTTTCTTTTGATTTGAATGTCCGTTTTTCGCAACGCATTTGACATCATTGCAGAAGTTTTCTTTCTGATTTCATATGGAGCCAACTTTACAGTCTTCACTCCGTCGTCAATCCAGTCTATCAGCTTTTGAAAGAAAGAAAAAAGTTACACGGATAATCATCACTTTCAAAAACTATCAAATCTGATTTTTTGACATATTAATTACCCCTTTGATTTCTGATAAAGGGTTTAAGGAAACCAAGAATGACGAGTTCTGATCAACCAACAGCCGAACAAGATCAATGGCGGCTCCTGACACTGGATACTGTGCTGAGATAAACTCATCAGCTCTTGTAAACGACTAAAAAATTAATTTCAAAGCGTTCATCGACATGTACTGACCCTACAATTTCCGGGATATTAAATATATAATTTGTGATATGTACTGAAGATCACTAATTTTTCACGCTATCTAATCTTTGCGAGATTTTTCGTTTTGTAATTTTAAGCGAAAAGAAAAGAAAAATACAATCAATTGTTATTGCTCTTTATATTCTATTATAGTGAATTATACTCGAAGGTGATGTTTTTGGCAAACAGAAAATCTCGTGATAATTCCCGAAAAAAAAAATAAAATCAAAAGTAAAAATAAAAATACAGTTTCAACTCTATGAATGCAAAGACGTTTTGTTTGGTATATTACACTGATTCAATTTTTGTGTAATTTGTACATCTAAAAACTCAGAGAATATGTTGAAGACCAATGATATTGTTTTCTATATTTGTTAATATTTTGATCATTTGATAAATGATTATTACCGACACATGTACAGCGTTATAGTACTGTCCTCGTCCTTTTACAGTTGAGGTTAAATAAACCAGATATCTTTCAACTAAAATATAATTACAACATATCTTAATATTCTCCTTGAACACTAAAAAATATGCATCGTTCTTTGAAATTTTCATATAATAATCGGTTGTTATTGATAAATTTATAAATATTGAAGACACGTGTATTTTTTTTATTATATCAATGTAAATATACAATGTAATTTGATAACCTGGTAAAATAGAGTTGGTAAAATTAAGCATGGCATTCTTCCGACCTGTTTTGAAATCATCTTCGACGTGATTTAGCTTTAAACTAGTTACTACCTGAAATAGAAAAAGCAGAATGTAGTGCATTTTTCTTTATTAATAGTATAGAAACAGCTTGATTTTTTTTATTTTTTTATTTTTATTTTTATTTTTTTTTAACAGAGGACTTTGCTTTTTGGAACATGAAAACAATTCTGTAGATACTCGTAGGTTTAGAGGAAACAGCTGTAATAAATAAAAGAAACTTTCCACATATTGTATATACATGTAGATTAAAAGAACTATGACTAATCTGAGCAAGTAATACCTCTTGGAGCATTTAGGAGAAGAAAAAAAAATCTGAATTTGACATTATTATATCTTACCACCCCCCCCCCCCCCCCCCAGGTTGTGATGCATATGCTTGCTTTAATTAATTTAATATATAAATATAAACAATAAAATGGCTTTCTTAAGGTGTTTTATGAGAATTAACGTTGCAGTTGCAGAAAAAGTAACATAACCCTCTAACGCGGGATATGCATTTTTTTCTACAATAGCTGCAACATAAATTCCCATACAAACAATCAGAGAAAGTAAATTATTTTTTCAATGGATTCTATAATGTTATATAAGCACAGGTTGTATACTCGACCTCTTGAAAAATGGCGGCTACCTTGACAAAGACAGAACATTGTAGTAATGATTCAAATTGAAATTTGTTTAATGGATAATTAACTCTCTTTAATTAATAGTTACGTTAGCATAAACTTTGCAATACCGACTTTAATTTAAAAAAAATGAACGACTTAGCTCCAGCGTGTAGTGTAATCTACATTCGTGAGTTAATTGCATTGTACCTTAGCTACTGACAATCAGTAAATGCTAAAACAAAAAGTAAAGTTGGTAATCAATGACTGAATCTGATATTTCTTCGCAGAATAAACATTCTGCTTCAGTAATAGTGCTTTAACGCATATATGAGATTGCTTTTAATTGGCTTCCTCATTTAATTGAACCACATTGTTTTCAAACAAATATTCCATTGTTGCACACATATGATTCTGTTTCTATATATTTTTATTAATTTGATAGCTTCCTATTTATAAAGCATATTTGAGCTATGTCTCTGAATCTTTTAAATGCTTATGATATTTGTGATTTATATAATTTAAAAACCATTGAGATTACAATAGTTGCAACATTTCAAAATTGCAATGCTCACATTGAACTCATTTCTAAGTCGCTTCCTTGTTTCCGGTCTCTCTGTTTCTCCATATAACTCAAAAAACTCTCTCCTGCTGACAAAGTTCCTTTTACTTTTAAAATATTCATGTAGTGCATGGTAGAGGAAAGCATATTGATCCTAAAACACATTGTCTTTAATTAAATCATCCAAACACACCAATACACATTCTGTCAGTTAAACAAAAAATGATTTGGTATTTGAAAATTTTTACCAGCTTTAATACTTACTGCATTTTGAACCATAGTCATTCTATCTTTACGCATACTCTTTACAAACTCGATGACATTGACTTTACCCTTTTCGTCCCCGTACCTGGACAGAACGTCCAAAGCAATAAACGTTCCTGTTCGCCCTATACCAGCACTTTAAGACATAAAAGAAAATTAATTTCAAAATACAGGTTTTTCCTCCTTGTTTTTCTAATAGTCCTCATAAGAAATTGCGATTGCAGGATAATTCTCAAAATGCAAAATTACAGTGCAGGAAACTAATTTTGTTACAGCATCGATGCTGATTTGAATGCTTCCTTTGCTTGCTGATTTGAATGCTTCCTTTGTTTGCTGATTTAATGCTAGTAATCCTTATCCTGATGCTGTTTTATAATTAGGTCAATGCTACCGGAAGTAGCATCATGCTACCGGAAGTAGAAAATGAATTTCAGCATTGCCGTTTAAAGCAATAAAAGTGCCTTTTACAATTATTTGATCATAATATCTCACTATGTATTAATAATGTGAATACTTTAAGCAATATTCTTTCTTTCTTTTTCAATTTTGTACTGAATTAAAACTCATTGATTTTCTGATGCTAGTAGGATAATGCTGATTTTATGTAGGTCAATGCTGGTTTTATCCTTTGCTTGCTGATGCTGATCCTGGTAATGCTGTTATTTAAATGCTGATGCTGATGCTAGCTCGATCCTGATGCTACTAATGCTTATGCTAATGCTGGTTTAAGTAACAAAATTAGTTCCCTGCACTGTAGATGCACCATTTTATAACAAAATGATAACAACAGAAAACTTTGTTTAAAAGCTAAAGAGATAATTGAGCACTTATTTATCTCCATAAATTTTAGATACACATTCATTGTTTTGCTTATCAAACAGGCAGCATTTTTACAGCATTAATTTCACTCTGTTTAACGATTTTGCAGCTTTCTTATTTATTGATTATTATTATTTATTAAGTACTAGTATTAATAACATATACATATATAGTCCGTAAACATAAGCAGTCAAATTTGTCCATGAATCATGTGTTCAAATGAATAATTAATTACAGTTATTTTAATGCTTGTTAATGAACCTACTGCAAGAAATTAACAAACGTTTTAAAATCAGACCTGCAATGTACAATGATTGGATGATTTGATGGTCTAATTTTGTGCCGGAAGTGACGATGAAAGAAGAGCAGGGATAAAGGATTTGGTGTCCTATGATCTGGCCAGCTTGGGAAATGAAACTGCACCACCGTCCTTGATCCGCTGACCTGATTTATAAATCAATGTAGGTTTTAAATGTTTCCAACTGGAGCAGAACTAATTCAAGTTGCGGACAGCTTAGTTTGACAGCTTAGATACATGTAGTATTATAAAACCTACCTTCTTCTTGCGCAAATTAATTTTCCTGACAACATGATAAGCATATATTTTCTCTTCAATCAACTTCACAGAAAATTGGTCAATATTTAGTTCACTCCCTTCATCTGGCCAATACTGATGGCATTTCACCTAAAATGATAAGTATTGATTGCGATTATTAATTACATACAATGATTTTATACATAAAGAGGAATCAGAACTGTGTTGTTGAGAGATTAAGGCGACAGAATAAATGATTTTCTGTTCTTCAAACCTTTGGTCCCTCAATAAGGTTGGTCAACATAACGATATATTCTACATTCTCCTGCCAAATCATTCTCCAATGGTCAACAATAGTGTTACATTGGGGACCTTAAAGAAAGTGCCAATACAATTTTAAGGTGTATTTTTTCTATAATTATTGAGTTGCTTTGTAAATGGTTGTCACTGTAAGAAAAAGTGTTTGTTTGGATAGAGATTTTAACAAAAAGTCAAATTTATCTTCTATCATGTGTTTAAAGAAATACCTTGACATGCAATATACTCTCGTCTCCCTGTCATATTCTTTAAAAAAAGAAGAAATAGCTGATTAAAACACTTTCCTGGACTTCTGATAAAACTGATAATATTTTAATTATTAAGACAATGGTGTGTTGATTAACTTACTTCAATGTAATTTGCATTTATATAATCTGAAAGATATCCGTCCTTTGTTTCCAGAAGAACTCTTGAATGATCATCTTTAAAAAGAATAAATAAAAAAAAATAATTGAATGTTTTAAATTAAAAAAAAAATACTATATAGTATTTTTATCAAATTAGTTATTTCATAATGTAGGTAATAAAATTCATCTTATTAAACAAGACGTTTTCATGCATGCAGTATTCAATATTTTCGATTCAAACCAAATTCAAATGCATAAATCCCGTAAAGTTCTATAGCGTGCCTTTCATCACGTGTTTCAAGTCTTTGTGATCATTGATCATAAATTGGTTCTTAATATGAATTTCAGCATGATTTTCTTAAAGTTATTTTCAATTTGCTAATTTATCAATTAAAACCAAGAGCAATGTTAGCAGTTCAAGAAACATGACATAATTTTATTTTTTCAGAGTGATTCAAGTTATTTTCATTGTAAATGAAATCAAATACCACATTCAATGTATTTGTATCTTATTTCTATCTTTGAAATCCTGACACAATAAAATTATATACTGAAAAAATACATACATGGGAATACTGTTTTAAATCTATTTTTCGGCAAGTTTTCTTCTAGGTGTGAGGTTGTGCATTCAAATCTGACTCCATAAGGAAGCGACTTTTTAAAAAAAAAAAAAAAAAAAAAAAAAAAAAAAAAAAAGGTAGTGTGTAATGCCCATAAAAGTAAAACAGATAAAATAGTAAAAATATGAAATTTATGAACACAAAGGAAGAAAATAAAATGTAATTCCAGCATATAAGGTTAAACAAATGGAATGAAACAAGTTTGCTGATGATATTTTACTTCACGAAAATTCAGGTCGTATTGAATACAGTTATACCTTGAACTCTTTGATAAATCCTGCATTTTCATTTGTTTCTCTTTGTTTGATAATATTTTGGAGATCCTTTATACTAATGTCCATAGCCATTGACAAATTATTATAGTAAACGGCTTCTTCCGGTTTCTCTTCATAGGGTTCTTCTTCAGGGTCTTCAATGGGGACAGATAAAAATGCCATGTTGGTGTATCCTTCGAAAGAAAAACAAATGATTTTGTATCACATTATGAGTCTTGAAAGTATGGTTCAGATTAAATATTTAGATTTAATTAATACTTTTTTTTCATAAACAATAGGCATTTTGATTATCATTTTCACAAGAATTGTCTTTAAACACACAAATAACGACTCTTGATTTTTAATATTTGTAAAATATAATTTTGTCGTCTTTGTTCCATGGAAATCAATAAAGATATTTTCTTTTCTTTTTTTATTACAAAGTTTTCTATTAAGTTGCTTAATCATTTTGAACATGTTAGTTTTTAATAATATGTAAGTATGATTCAGAGTTAAATATATAATGGTAAATAATTTATCTACCCGTTGTGTTTATATTAGAGGACATATGGATTTCCAAGGTTGAGGAATTGTTACTCTCTGTGTGTCTTCTTATCCTTAGTTCAAAGTAAAAATAATAATTGAATGAAAAAAAAATCAGGTTACAGAGCATTAAAGGCGACAATTGAATGATTAAAAAGCATTTACTACATTTAGATAAAGGTTCCATTTTAAAAAAAAATAATTAAAAAAAAAATAATAATAATAAATGATTTATATAACATTCATATTAGAGAATATACTCGGTTTTCTGGAGTTTAATTTAATTCAAAACTCTATGTCCGACTTATAGCCCATTCCTTAAATATTGGTATTTTTCTGGGCGGTTTAATGTAGTAATTTTTAAACAACTCTGATAATTATCATTAAAATGTCTGGACGTATTATTTTTTATGTATTCTAATAATTTACTTTAAAGTACAAGTCTTCATATTTTTAATTACTTATCATTTATTTATTTGTAGTATTGTGTATTATTTTTTTAACTAATTACTTATCTACGTCTTTCAATAAATTGTGACTTATTACAGATCTATGGTATATCGGTAAAATTGAAATACGAACCCGAAATTGCGATTGAAATATATTCTTATGTACCGTCTTAAAATAATTTAATAATAGACTTAAAATTTATTAATTAAAAAATAATTCAGAATAAAATTCTTAACTCTATTTAAAAAACAAATGAATCAAGTGTGGCATTTATTATCAGAAAGAAATATGGCGTGGACATTGAGCACTTCAAAATTATAAATTTTAGCGCCAATTCGCAACATTATTTGAAATATAGGTGTCAACCGATTCTGGCAACAAGTTTTATCTACTTATAAGCGGATCAATGGCAAATCCTTCCAATAAGAGCTTAAAAAATACTACCCACTTTTAGTCGGACCGACTTACAGGCGAGTATATAGGGTTACATCTATTAGTCATTCTAATTCTATGTGTGATGTATAGTATTACATTTGCAATGAAAATAAATTTACTATCATATGTTCCATCGTTATAATATCTTTTAATTAATCAAACAGATGTCAATACAATACTATTTGTCGTATTTTTTTGGTATTTACTAATGAAAAAGGATATATAGGTAGGCTATATTAAATTTGTCATGCAATGTATCTTGTATTCCGGAAAATCTGGATTTTTTATTACCGAGAAAAAAATAAAAAGAGAAATCAAGGCAAAAAAACCCAAACATTTCAATAGATCGAAGTTGATTGTTGGGCAACCATACATAAACTAGAAATAGGTGAGATATTTTAGGAATGACTCTAATTCTTGGCCAAATTATTCGAGTATAACCTGGTTTGGATCAGTTTACGCTTTATAATCCGCGAAGCGGATTATAAAACAGCGTAAACTGACCCAAACCAGGTTATACTCGAATAATTTGGCCAAGAATTAGAGTCATTCCTTATAATTTAATTTTAAAATCATTAAATAACTATGGGTGTAAAATTTCGTTACTTTTTATCAGTTCAAATTTGCCGCTCAATAATACAAACATAGTAACGGAAGTAACGGAAGTGATGGGAATCGAGGGGAGGTAAAAACTGATACATAGGCATAGCAGCCATGTTGTTTGGTTACATGTGGTAAGATCGAATTATTGTTTGAAATTAAAGGTACATTTATTAAATCTGGAATTTTCCATGAATCCCGAGGACTGGAAATGAGAGGATTGTATGGATACAGATGATTCAGCTGGTTGTCAGGGGGGTGTGTCCCCATACCAAACCAGGTTATACAGAAATAATTTGTGTTCCTTTTTGGATATTAACCAATCAGAGGCTAGTATACAAACAAAATTAAATTATTATGTATTGTAGTATTAACAAAGGTGTAATATCATGGTCTGAACTAACTATCATTTGTTGAGAAATTAATTACATAAAAAAGGTGGAAAATATTCGCTATCAATCTCATAGATATTGTTATCAATATAAATCGTGAAAATGGAAACAAAATATGGAAGCACAAAAAGTGGAATCAGGTGCTTAAGAGGAGTTCGCATTCTATTTCAACGTTAACCTCTAGTACTGATCAGATAATAATATCCAGCAAAAGTGTTAAGTAACAAACTAACTTGTAACTTAACAAGACCGAACAATAGGTTTTATTTACAAACAAGTTGTTTATATCTACCAGTAAATTTGCGCACTGTGTGTACTTTATACAAGATAGTTAAATTTGGTTAAAACTCGACTGCATTTAATGTTTTGCTTTCATAAACAAACATATTTCTCATTATTACTTCTAAATTATCAGGATCAATTACAAAAGAAATTATTTTTAAATATGATATGAGTAAACAAACCTGCATGCAGTAACTGAAACTATCACAACTAGGAAAATGACTAAAGCACCACCAACCCCAACACCAAGAACCGTTATACATTGTAGGCACCTCTTTTGTACTGCTTTTATATGTAGCGGACGTCTGAAATTCTTGAAGATATAAATCAGATTATAGGTTTTTCTTAGTGATATAAATCAATAGGTTTAGGAATGTGGAAGCATGATATAAATATTAAAAACATAACAGAAAAAGTACGTGCAGATTGATGACGGAGAGGTTTTTTTTTAGGGGGGGGGGGGGGTGGATCATTTTTAAAAGATATTGATTTATAAAAGAAAATATAATTCATACAAAAAACCTAGTTTTTATTGTACTATGTTAAACCAATCATTAGGCTTTTGGAGAAACATTTCAATCGTGCAAATATATATATAAGGTCTACACATTATCAATTTAGTTTGAAAATAAAATAGTTAATACGGATTAATATATTTTAAAATATGTATTTATTTTGGTCCAGTTAAGCTTTTTTCGTATTTATTTTTATTTTTACAAGCTACAATAATAGCTTGATCCACGTCTCAAGTACAGAGAAACTGCGTGTCAAACTAAGAAATGACGTCATCTCAGTAAGTACAGCGCGATCAAGCTGGCTTTCATTCTATATACTCAAAGTGCTATTTTGGTAAGATAAGTTGCACATCCATTTATCTTTATAATATTTATGAGAAACGAAAGTATTTCAGTGTGTTTTAAAAAGGACATATAGTATTTATTTATTGAGATTCATTTGAATTGTTTTAAATTGAAGTCATAATAGCTTTTCCGAACCTCTGCATTGGCTGACGTAGATATGGGAGCCCTTAACCTAGCTGCGTATGTCTGATATTAACAAATTGTTGGGCCATTATTTACCCACTGAGCTGTGTGTAGGGTTTTTTTTGCGTTTTTCTCGATCAAGGCATGGAGCACACGGTTGGTGTGGCCGGTCTGAAAGGGATGCTCACTGCTCCATGGCACTTATCCAATCTCTAATGATTTTTTTTTTTTTGGGAGGTCCGTGTTTGATTTCTCCCAGTTTGTTTTGTTTACATGGACTTTAAACTTAAATATTGTTCGTTATCTCCATATTTCATTCAATAAATGAAATTATCTTGATCTTTAGCCATTACCTTTTGTGCATTTGTCATCTGTAAAATCCCCAGAACATCCACCAATACATGATCCATTGTTAGCAAAACATGTCAAATTATAACAATGCTGGCTACATTTTACTTCGCAGAATTTACCATAAAAGTATGGACTACATTCTTCAAATACAAATTCACAAAGAGAGAAACCATCAGTAAGTAGATATTCTATATATAATTGAAATTATCCTTGAAAGAATTCGTTATGTGTAGATATAGCAAGACCAAACCAATTAAATACAAGACATTTTTTTTCCATTCAAGACAATGGCCATGTAGTTTCTATTTATAAAATGATTATTAAGAAGAATTTTTTGAGAACTCAATTTTTTTTTTTTTTTTTTTTTTTTTTTTTTTGGTTATACACACATTAATTTTCCAAACAATTTCATTTTAAATGTATTTTTGGAATATTTTTGGAATTAATATTGCGATTTCTTACAGAAATTTATTGACTATATTTTACCTGTACACTTATCCTCTTTCCATCCCTCTGCGCAACTGCAGTTTCCATTAAAACGTAAGCAGCTCTTTGAAAGACAGCCAGATCCACAGTTTTCGTGACACTCCGTACCAAATTTACCTTCGACACAGCCATTATCGCAATAGCCTGTAACTCTGTTGCACCCGTTATAACAATCGGGGTTACAATTTTTATTGCAAGTCTCCTTGAAGAATCCAGTGTCACATCCATCGTTGCAAACTCCAGTGATATTATTGCACATTCGACCTTTGCAGTTGATGCTGCACTTCTCAGAACAATTATGCCCAAAGTGCGAATCATTGCATTCTGTAGAAGGATTTATATTAATTTCTAATTCATGAAAAACTGCTTGGAAAATGCACTATAATATATATATATATATATAAACAACAGACCGTTGTGACAACAGATAAGCAGACCTCTGGTTTTTTTTTTTTTTTTGGTTAACCGCGTAATCGTTGACATCAAAAATATCGCTGGCATCTATGCAAACTTTACTACAATTTTACTATACTGTTGTTACACTAAAAATTGAACATCCTGTTAATGTTCCGTACTTATTATTTGCATAAAAGCTACAGACACTTACTGTTACAAAAGTATCCTGTCCAGTTTGATTTACATCCATAATAACATTCTCCAGTATGGAAATCGCAAGTGTTAAATTTACAAGATGGACTACATGTATGGTTACAAAATAGACCGTAAAAGCCATCCTTACATCCAGTACACGCACCATTAACTGCATCACAGCTCTGGGAATTACATTTAGAACTACACTGATGTTCACATTTTGGCCCATAATAAAGGTCTTTGCATCCATTGGTACAATATCCAGAAAACTGATAACATGTTCTATCCCGGCAATTTTCACTACATACTGTAGCTAAAAAAAGGTGGGATTTTTTTTTAAATATATACTCATATGAAATTAAGATCGAAGGAATTTGTGTTAGAATTCATATTTTTCACACAATTTAGGTCTAATTTATTCACTTACGACATGAGCCATTAATGATGTCGCAAGTTGAACACTGACAGTCTAAGCAAAACTCGCCAAATTTTCCAATGCTGCAGCCTGCAAATATTGCATATAATTTACAAAATCAGAAACACTTAAGCATATCACACTTATAAAAACGCTGCAATATCACGTTGTCGAAGACCAAAGTTCAATTAAATCGTAGAAAGGTAGTCTGTGAAAATAATGGAAAATGTGTACCAAACCTAAAGAACCGTCCTTTAATCTTGTGGCTGTTGTGCATTTTAAGATAAGGATAGTCGCCCGCGTGGCGTAGTGGTTAGAGCGTTTGCTCTAGAGTCGCAGAGTAAGAAGTTGATCCTTACGTCGCAGGTTCGAATCCTACTGTGGGACTTGGAGGTCGGTCCTTCGGATAAGAGCGTATAAACCGAAGTCCCTTTTCACAGTAGGTGCTGGCACCAAAAAGATCTCACACTGCTCAATGGCCCTGAGTGCCGAGCATAGGTCAAAATTTGCAGCTCTCCATCGGCAAGTGATGGTGTCTCCAAATGAATGACAGATTCTCGAGAGGTACGTTAAACAATGAACAAACGAACAGTCAAAGGGTATAAAAAAGGATGAATATCTGATTTATTTTTAACTATATTAGTTTATCGTTTTCAAATATTGCGTATTATTAATTTCTTTTTAAACGGTATGGTAACGTTATACAAAAGAAAATACAGTTCTATTTATAATTAAGAATTATGGTGAGCGCGATTAGAACTCAGAAAATTGAAAATCATAATACATTTATATTTAGATTACACATTCAGTAGAAAATAACCGCCAATTCTAATCTATTATTGCTGAAATCTTATAATCTTTTAATCTGCTATAATCTTATTCCTGAAAAGAATTGAATATATTGTAAATAATGAAAAAAAAAATATTGAGTGAAAACACCACAGCTAAACTTTACCCTGGTTAACCAATTAAAAATAATTTTTTTTCGGGGAAATTTTGATGATTTCTTTGATACTTTTCTTGCAAGCACATTGAACCTGCATTATTTTACTTTGAATTATCATTAATATTTAGAAATTCTACAGAGATAACCAGCTTTAATATGTGTATGTTTTGCTGAAGTAAGACAGATTGCTAAAAAAAATTATAACTGTTAAATTATTCCCCAAATTAATGTTCTACCTACTAGAGATATCTAATGGAAAAATTGAATTAGCACAAACAATCTACTTTTTTAAATCAATACCCTCAAACGTCAACATCCTGCAATAATTTCAAATGTTGTACTGGACATGATATATTGTAGGAGAAGCAATAGTCCTACGTACAATATCAAATTATCACATCCACACATATGCTCTAGGAAAACAAAATACCATAAACTTGTATTTCGCAAATTTCCAATACAGCACCATCCCCTTCCTCATCTTCTGAAGCCTCATACGTCGTCTCAACAATGACATATCTTGCTGTGTGCCTGCAAGGAATGTCAATCAAAGCTGGGGGTATTTCTAATTCTGGAGTTTCGTCTTGGTAACAGCGTGTCCTATGCAATGTTGATGATACATTTGCTGAGCTGTTTGATACATCTAAGTAGAATTGACGAAATCGGTAAGGAGGCCAAAGTGCTAAAATTATATATTTTAGAAAACTGATTTGATAATATACTGATGCAAACAACTACTAAAACAATAAATGAATTAATGATAACCAGGGGTGTTACAACGCAAAATGTAATAACAAAGCAAAATATAATAAACTGGGATTATTACATTTTGCGTTATAACATTTTGCATCGAGATCATCGCAGAATGTAATAACGCAAAATGTAATAACGCGATTTTTGGATCATTACATTTTGCGTTATCCTATTTTGCGTTGGGGTTAACGCAAAAAGTAATAATGAACTTTTTGGTTGTTACATTTTGCATTACTTTATGTTTGTGTTTAGGACAAGGTAAAGTGTAATAAAACAAAATGTAATTAATTTTTCTTATTGTGTTCATTGCAAAACATTACAAAATTGAGTTAAACATAAAAAAAAAATGGGAAAGCTCGAATTACTAAATAGACAGATATGACAATGAAACAAATGTTATGGCTTTTACGGACATTATTAAATCTAATTGTAGATTTTTTTTTTTTTTAAATCAGTTTCTAACATTTTTATTCGAATACTTATGAAACATTAACTTAACTTTGATTGACATGTCTATTTATTTAAATCAGTATGTATTATATATCCATCACTAGTATTCTTAATTACCAAAGATTGACCTATGGGTCCATTAAAAGCTCTTCTTATGCATGTTCGACGTGCATGTGTACATTGGTTAGAAATTAAAAGTGCATGTGTGTGTGTCTGGCAAGGAGAAGCGATTGAAGGGGTTAGTTCGTATGTTGATCTGTGTATTTTTATGCGCATGCAAAAACTATCCATTTTATTATTGAAGAGAGAGAGAGAGAGAGAGAGAGAGAGAGAGAGAGAGAGAGAATTTTATTTTTGTTGGTGATTTGTAAAACAGTATGAAATCTTTATTGTTAAGAAACCCCCTTCCTGCTATATTTAAACCTGCCAGTAAAAATAAATCGATTTCTTTTCTAAATTTGATGCATGTGCCTATTAAAAAGCAAACTGATACACTGTTCAACGAAATACCCCCCCCCCCCCACACACACACACACACTTGCGCACGCACGTTCTAATTTGCAACACCTATGATTTGATTATCAACTGATTTTAATGGCTAATGAAATCAATATATGATGAAATTAGGCCTAATGTAAGAATTGTTTCTCGTTTTGTTTTATTTCTTTCCGTTTATATTCTTCTTTCACTACTCAATTGAAAATTATTCTAAACCTGACTGACCCAAATGTGTGTTATTACATTTTGCGTTGTTGCATGTTGCTTAATTTCAACGCAAAATGTAACAGCGTTAAATGTTATAATCCAAAAAAATTGTTATTACATTTTGCGTTATTACATTTTGCGTTGATCTTGATGCAAAATGTAATAACACAAAATTTAATAATCCTAAAAAATCTGCTTTTACATTTTGCGTTATTACATTCTGCGTTGATATAGACGCAATATGCTTTAACGCAAAATGCAATAATCCCGGTTTATTACGTTTTGCATTGTTATTACATTTCGCCTTGTAACGGGTGCATAAGAGAAACAATGTTTTCTGAAAATGTATGATACCTGAGTTCAAAAACGATCATAATTACCGCCTGGAAGATTTATAAGGAGTTAAAGTGTTTTACAGTTTTGGCACTATGCACTTCCTCACTTTTGTGATTGGTAAAAAAGCACAATATAAAGATTTTCTATTCTTTCATTGTTAGAAATGCTCTTTAAGGCAAAGGAGATGATTATCTGGTGTGTTCGTCGGACAATTTTTCAAGATTTTCAAGCCCGCGTGGCGAAGTTGTTAGAGCGTCTGCTTTAGAGTAGCGGAGTAAGGAACTGATCTTTACGTGGTAGGTTCGAATCCACCAAGGACCTGGATACCGATCCTTTGGACGAGAGCGTATAAATCGAGATCCCGTGTCGCTGTATGTGTAGGCACAAAAAAAGATCTCTCTCTACTCGATGGCCCTCAGCGCCGAGTATAGTCCTGGTATAAATTTGCAGCCCTCCTAAACAAAGTTGTGTCGTCTCCATATGAGTTAAAAATTCTCGAGAGGGACGTTAAACAACAAACAAACAAATAAACAAATAAAATAAATCAACATAATTAGCAAAGAAAAATGACAATGAATCCTAACTAGCACTTTGTTTTTCAAGACAATTACTTAAAAGTGTTTATATACTAAAATGGTAAAACAGAAACCGTTTATTGCATGCAAACATTACAGCTTATATCAATTCTTCTGCTTGTTTGTTTGTTTATTATGGGTTTTTTGTATTGTCTTTCATATTGTAGGACTCATGTCCGTTAAAAGTTGATGAGAAATTTCAAAGCGAAGAAATACTCAAGAATAACACGGTCTGATGTGTGTATTCAGGTAACTGTTTAAGGTTGATGCTAAAGGCGGTAAGGCGTTTTTAAAAGCTACACTTGTACCTATTTAAATATGGTTGAAGTCTAAGTTCATAGAATTAAACTGTTTTAATTTAAACCTTTATAATCAAAAATCTGTTTCACATCTTTCACCTCTGGAATTCCTGAGTGTACGTGTTTATCAGGGACCAACACTACGGTAGCCTCCAAGCCCGGGACAACTGAAAATTGAGGTCGGGCTACTAAACATATCTTCAAGCTTGTCCTGCGGGGCTACTGCAATTTATTACCGTCTTCCTTGGAAGACGGTATACAGAGTTGAAGTATTTTACAGTTTTCGGACTATGCACTTCCTCTCTTTTGTGATTGGTAGAAATTGCATGATGAGAAAATTGTCAATTATCTCATTGGTTAAATGCTGCTCAAGGCAAAGGAGATAATTTTCTGATGGTCTAATTTTCGTACGACTTAACAATTTTTCAAGAATTTCAATCGTAAAAAAATATGACAAAACGAACAGTGGAAATTGGCAGCAATTAATTCGAAAGAACATGCTAGTTTTTTTTCTTTTTTTTTCTTTCTTTTTTTTTATAGCAATTACCAAAAAGTCTTTCTATATTTTCATCGTTAACAGAATTGATCTTTATTGCATGCAAGCTTTACAGCTTACAAGTATGTATTCTTTTTCCCTTTGTTTTGCACTGTCTTTCTAATCTCGGCAGCACTCGGCAACACCTCGGCCGATTCGTACGTCATCTACATAATTATCACAGAGGTGACGGAATCAGTCGACTTTTGCCGAATGATCTCAGTTTACGGAGACAGCCGAGCATCTGTTAACGTTTCACTAGTTTCACTTGGTAGGGATTACATGTATGTCAGAAAAAAACTAATGAAGAAATACAAAGCCAAGAAATTTTCAAGAATTATACAGCCTGATAGGTTTAGGTCAGTTTACTGTTTAAGGTTGTTGCTAAAGACGGTAAGCTTTTTTAAAAAGCTCTACTTGTTACCAACCACTCTGACTCACTCTGAGCAATTGTAAAAATCAATTTAAAAACGTACAAGTCCCGATTTTGTTAAGTCCTTTATGGTATTCCGAATCACCCCGCGTTTCGCGATTCTTAGTAATTTACCTTATCGCTGTAACTCACATGACACATCCACACGTGTGACAACCAACCAATTATTAAAACTTGGTATAATATTCTTATCAGATACAAAAAATAAAGAGATGAACATCATCGTTCATTTAAAAATTAACAATATAATTCATTAACTTATCCTTATTGAAGAAATATTCGTGTTGAAATCATTGCATGATTTTCCTCATCAATGTCATAGTATTGTTGGTGGTTTGGACAAGATGTATTAGGAATTGACAGATTGATAACTGACATTTTTAAAAGCTTCCATGAGCATTAATTGTTTTTGATAACACCTCAAAATAAAAAAAAAATACTGCATTCGTAGTCTCCTTCAGTTTGGGTTATTTCTAATCATGTGTGTATATGACCGCAACTGGACAAATTGCACACGCTGCACACTTGTTGAATATGTAAGATATTTTTGTAACAATAGCTTTCTTTAAATGCAAAGAATATTCATAAAAGTTAAAGTATGACAAAGCAACAGTTATTAAAGACTAGCCTGAGGTAAATTGGTCAATGTTTGTCTTTTTATCATAAACTGAAATACATTTCACACAGATCTATACAAGCATGCGTACGTTCATTTTATATAGAAATATGTAATAATTTATGTTTTTGATGTCTTAACTAAACATTATCAAATAAGTTTAATTCATTTTCATACATTTTTTATCATCATAATTATTAGTTTTTGTAACCTACGAGGAATATGAGTATAGGAGTATACAAATTTTATTTTCCATATTAATTGTTTTGCATTGAAATAAAACTCCACAATATTTTTAAAAAAAAATGAAATAATTATATTAACAGGACAACATATATAGTCAAGTAATTTTTGTAACCATTATTTTGTTGGAAATTGCTATTCTGCATGATACACTTCTGGCAACGCTGTTTTGCAACAGTGCATGCGGAAGGGGGTGTGATTAAGTTAAATTAAAATCAACAAGTAAAAATCAATAAGCAGATAATTCTTAATTTTTGCAGAAAGTGCCAAATAACCAGTTATAGATTTTTTAATCAGATTGCTTCCAGTCAAAATGTAAAAGGTGATTCGGAATACCGTAAATGACTGTAAATGCGGAATATTTCAATTTGAAAAAAGTCTTTGGTTCAATCACGAAGTGACATATAATTTTACCCTAAAATACAGCCAAAATGCAGGATTTGGCATCTCAATTTTTAAAATTTTCCGGGGGAGGCCCCCGTACCCCACCAGCAGGAGGGGGAAACCCCCTCCCGCACCTACCCCCTCATCGCTACGCGACTCGGCCAGCAGCCTTTGCTGGACAACTAATTCATGATCAGGGCTAGTAGAAATTAGAAATTGCTAGCTCGGCGGGCGACTATGGTTTCAAAGTTACTGTCTATCCCTGTTTATGCCCTGCGCTGTTCATAGATTTGTTTTTAGTTTTTATGGGATCGATCACAATTCCTTATCTCCACCTTTTTTATTCACAAATTGTACGAGGCATGAGTTTAACCCTTTCACATTCAGGCATTTTTGGCTAAATTTAAAGGCTGAAATAAGATTTTCCAAAAATGCTTCCTAAATAAAAAAAAATACACACCTGAAGATTCATGTATTATATATGAAAACATCTGTCTGTATGTCAAGATAGAAAAGATGAAATTATATTTGGGTTGCCATGGCAGCGTTTTGCACACTGGTTGGAAAAAGAGCACAAATAGCACAATATTTCTGAAACAAAAAATTATTGAAAACTTGACTTCAATTTTTTATAGTTTTTGCTGAAAGTTTAAATAGGAAAAAAACTAACCTGTTACACAAATAGCTTCAACATTCATGTTTTCACGAATAGTATAATTTTATGGTAATCATGGAGACACTTTTTAAATTAATAATGCTTAGCAACTAGTCCATATGACCAAAATTTGAAATTTTCCACTTTTTTAACAATAATCTTTGTTTTAACACATCATTTAGCATCTATTGTTATAAAAATGTTATAATAACATTACTATATTCAAGAAGCATATAAGTAGTGCATAAAATATTTATTGCCGTTACCATGGAAATAGATACACATGACTACAGACCTTGTGTGAAAAGAAAGGAAATTTATAAATTATTTTTCTCTAATAATTGATATTTTAGTCACTGAAATGCACATTAATAATTCAAACAAGTATTCTTGAAACATATAATTTATCTCACATTTCTGTTGTATAGCAACCAATCAGTTAGTATGTGATAGAAACGTTACAGCCCCACAATTCAAAATCTTTGAGGAAAGGGGTATGTAGAATTTTCCCTTTGTCCTATTTTTTTTTTTTTTTTTTTGTAATGAAGTGCAATTTAGTTTTGAAGAGGTACCAGAAGTTCCTACTTGAAAAGAGAAATTTAGCGACCCAAAATGTGTAATGACCTTGACCTGATGTCATATTGTTAAGTTTAAGGTCATTTGCTAAAAAAATGTTAATATCATATCTTGTCCTCAATTTTGATATGCAAATATATCCAATTTAAACATTTGCCAGTTTGGAGTTTCAGAGTAGCCATGACCTTGACCTTGGGTCATGGGCAATCTGAGTCAACATCACTTTTTTAATCTCTGTGGTTTTCTGATATCATTTTTAAGCAATGATCAACACAAATGTTAGCATGGGAATGCAGTTGGTGATTCTCAACCATCAATGAAATGGCTATACTCTTACTGTATTCAAGTTGGCCAAAGGTTGCTGGTACCCCATGAACTGAACATTCAGCGTTATTCTTCATGAATTTCTAAAGAATTATGAAATAATTCACAACCGTGATATCTTTACTGTGAAGAAACAAAACTTTCTCCCACGAAAGATCGACTTGGATTTGTCAACACTTCCCATGTTACTGTTGTAATGCTGAGCACTAGTTACTTCTTTTTACAGTCTGACCATTAATTTACAGTTCTTTGACAATGTTCAATTGCACACCTATTATAGATAGGAGAAATTTCAGTCTCTCCACTGACCTCCTTTCAAGCAATTCAAAGTCTTTAAAGCAACAAGGCTTAACACTGCTTATTTGATTTAACAGCATTTATGAGATAGTTTTCTTCTTTAGGAGATCTGTTGCAAAATGGGTGGTATAAAATGAATCTATATACATGGTATGAATTCTGTATTCCTGGTTGAAGAGTTTCCTACTTGGATCACCACATTGTATGCAAGTCCTTTCGTTCTGCTGTAAAGTTCTGTTTTCTCCGTGCCAAGGCAAAAATGCACAAGCATAACCAGTAATGGAATCTGCTAGCATCCACAACTTGAAACCAAGATGTAATGGTTTGTCACATTAATTCCCTAACTTCTGAGAGGTGATGCTTTGATGCTACCATCCATTCGTCTCCAAATGCTTATAGCTGAAACAAGGCCCCTGAATATGGATTTCACTTGTTCCAAAAGACAGTGCTCTGTTGTAAGCTTATCATCTAAATAAAAAGAAAGTGATATTTTATATAAAATTTATACAAGTATGAATTAAGTATATAATTCACTTCCGTTTCTATTATTTTTCAAAAGTTGCACAAAGGAGACTTGCTAAAATACATTCCCATGCTATAATGCTTGCTGGAGTCAAGAACAAGGTTAAAATTTTTGCCCTTCACTGTAAATGTCAGATTTAGATGTGCAAAATAATCTGGGTATTACATTAGCCCTCAGTAGCTTGAAAAATCTAACTGGTGATTAAGATTGTTTGTATAGATGTAGAAATTTCCTCAAGAGACAGCACAAAAAAGACTTGAAAATATCCTTAAAGCTATATATGGCGGTTCTGAGCTAAAAAAAAAAATAATAAAAATACGAAACTGAATGTAGATAAACATGATATATGTTAATTCTAATGTAAAACTTTGATCCCCTTTTGTAGCCGAACACTATCCTAAGGGACCATCATTTAAACAAACTTGCATCTGCACTGCCTTGGGATGCATGGATATTAATATTGTTAAACATTCTTGTAAGGATTATTTTAACAATTTTTCCTACTGATTTCCTGTTGTGCCAAAACCCTAGCTCTTGGGTCATGAATGAACAAATTTGAATCTACCATATGTAAGGAAACTTTCCATCAGTTTTATGTTTTATTTATATTTTTTTTTTTTTTGGTCAGTTGAAGCACATCTTTTTTCACTTTGTTATCAGTTATTCTTTGTCAACAATATTTGGTTTATTCCTTGTCAACAAGCCATTGTAACAGGATAATGATAATTATTTCTTGTCACTTTTTTTCTGTAAATATTGTCCATGGTCTTTTGTATCTAAAAGTTATACTGCCCAGTTGTAAGCCAGTTTGTCCAGTATACACTATAAGTTCATAATTCACTTTTGTTTTGTTCTAAATATAAGTTACCTGTACACTTCTTTAACAGCGACCCTGGTCAGTGTACCAATGCTGTTGGCATATGATAAAAATCAGAGCCTCTGCATGATGATCAGTGGCAATACACATACTTGACATTATTTCATGGGTCAGAAACAGAAGAAAATCAACTGGTTTCTGGAATCTTCAATTACCTTTCTAAAAATCACAAAAATATATGCATTGGTAGTAAAAACTGAAATAAAGATTCATTCAAGCTTCTTAGTCTTGAAGATAAACAGACAGTTTTGACAAAATAACTAATTGACTTTTATTTGTTTATTTATTATTGGTAAAATCTGTGTGCATTTTCATGCTAACTGTCAAACTCAACTATTTTGCCCTAGTTTGCTTCTTTATACAAGAATGAAGTAAATGGAATGAAAATAAGTGCATTTTTTACTACCTGATTAAGAAAGCATTCTGAATGCCAGGTCTTAGGAGGCAACGAAGACAATCGGGGTTCTCTTATTCCCTCATCTCTGTCTTCTGGACATCTGCAACTTGATGTTGACTATGAGAGCTATCTCACTACTGGCCTAAATAATTACTGATAGTGCCACTTTTTACTGATAATTTCTGATATTTACTTATATTATACTGTTGGTATTGAGAATTTCTTATATTTGTTGATATTTTTACTGTTGTTACTGATAATTGCAATTGGTTCTGATAACTACTGATATTTACTGTCGTTTTTACTATGGGTTCTGATGATTTTTTATATTTACTGAGAGTTATTGTTGGTACTGAGAATTGCTGATAATTACTGAAATTATTTTCTAAGTTAACTGAAAGTATGTTTTGGAGTGTGTATTTATCTTAATCAATCAAAACTGAAAATTATCATATTGATATGAAAAAATGGATTGGTGATTAACATGTAAAGCCCACAACTTTTAATTATGTCAGGTGCCTGACTGACAAAAATATTTCATCTTAAAAATTAATCAACATTATGAACATTAATTATTTTGTGAATAGGTTAAAACAAGCATGGTTGTTAACTTTTCTTTTCAAGAACAACATATCGTATTTATACGAAATGTTTAGCTGTGTAGTGAAACGGGCATCCGTTTTCACATTCTACCATGCCATACATGACAGTAAACAGTATCCCTCAGAGTGTACCTATTTATACGAGGAAACAAACCAAAGTTAAACGATCTGTTAGATTAGAAAAATATTGTACGATATCTTTCAAAGCGGCCTCAGTAAGAAGTATCTCCTTGCTGCAGTGGAGTTTTTTTCTCTCCTGCGTATAACATGTATATAACTGTATAAAGATCTACTTTCACTTTGAATTTTAATTAGCCGGAATGATAGGGGTTTGATCCTTCAAACTATTTGTCATTTTATTCTGATTCTTTGAGAAATTATCCACTCTTCTTCTTCTTCTTCTTCCTCTATCTGGCCTCCTTTGAAGATATTGCCAGTTGGGTGTGCGTATGTTTTGTTAAAAGAAACTTTTTTTGGTTGTTTATTTGTTTGTTTGTTTGTTTGTTTTTTTTTTTAACTGGATAAAAGAAAGGATTGTTTAAGTTAGTCTTTCTGAGTCACTCGAGATTTAAAGATCTCAAATGATTCTGCTACCGCGATGTCCTCTGGCAGGCTATTCCATTTTTTAACGGTTTTGCAGAAGAATGACCACTTTCTACAGTCCTTGGTTGCAGATGGTATGGCAAGAGAGTGTTGTTTTCTGTGCCGCAATCTTCTTACAGGCTTAGTGAAGTTGTCCTCTGGTCTAAAGGCTACTTCGTTGTTAATTATCTTGTACATCATAATCAAGTTGGCATCTTTCCTTCTACTTTTTAAATGCTTCCATTCCATTCCAGATGTTTAATCATTTCTTCCACGTCCACACATTCTAGCAAGTGCATTTCGCATGATCTTTTACTTCTGAATCCATGCTGGAGTGGATATAAGATGTTATTTTTTTTCTGCATGATTCATAATATGGCTTGTTACAATATGTTCCATGATCTTACAACACACACATGTAAGGGATATTGTTCTATAGTTCTCTGGTGTGTATTTTTCTCCTTTTTTAAATGCTGGTGTCAATCGGGCTTTTCTCCAGTCAGATGCCACTTCTCCCTCAATCAAGGATTTTCTAAATATTAGTGTCAGTGTTGGCGCAAGCTCGCTGGCAAGTTTCTTCAGGACAGTGGGCTTGATGTTATTAGGGCCTCCAGCTTTGTGTGCATTTAAGTTTTTGAGTAGTTTAAAAACTCCTGCTTCAGTGATGTTAATGTCGCTTGCTTCTGGATAGTCGGATGGTTTGCCTTTCATATAATTGCCTCTTTTGAAGTCTTCCTTGTTAACCCTTTCGATGTCTGAGAATACAGACTTGAACTGTTCGTTTAAAATGTTAGCGATTTCTATAGGATCAGTTTCAAGTTTGCCATTCTGTTTTAGACTGTTTTGGTGACACTCAACCTTTATCGCTCTTTTTATGCTTGATATATGTCAGAATCTTTTTGACACCCCTTTGGCTGTGCTGTCTTCAACATCTGGATTGAGTATACCCTCTATATATTACCAATATGCTTTCCTAGACTATTTCTGGGTTTGATGTTTCAATTCCTTATACTTCTTGATGTCATCTTTATGGTGTGGTTTCTTTTTTTGCTTGTAAGCCCTGCCACGTCTTTTTATGAGTTTCCTGATGTCCCCTGTTATCCACGGCAATTTATCTTTCTGTCTTGCTAACTTAGTTGGAATATGTGTATCTATAGCTTTCTCTAAACCTGATCGAAACATTTTCCATAAATTCTGTATATCTCCCCCTTTTTCTTCCTCGCCTTTGATATTTCCATAGAGTGTTTTCATTTCTTCTGCCACGCTTGTCCTATTTGCCTTTTCATAGAGTAGTATCTTTCTAGACTTCTGTCTATTCCTTTTCATATCTGTGTCTTTTCCATGAACACTATATCATGATCAGATATACCTGGTGTTGTTTCTACCTGTTGAACCCTGTTTGGAATGTTTGTTATGAATAGATCCAATATTGCCTCATTTCTGGTTAGTATCTCCACCATTTGTGTGAGTCAATTATCATCCAATATATCTGCGAGATGGTGGTGATTTTTCGTATGCTGGATTCCAGATTTTAGAAATTTATCTTTCCAATTCCATCCTGGCAAGTTGAAATCACCCCCAATCAAGATCTGTGAGTTTGGGCTACATGCACGTTGAACTGATGTTTCAAAAGCTGTTAGGTTTTCTGATGCTTTAGGATTATAAAATGCACAGACTCAGAGATCTTTCTGTCCACTTTGCTGTATATGGGCCAAGACAATCTCCCCTGCTGTGTCTAATTCTGGCATCTCTGAGCTCTGGAATTTGTTATGAATAGCAATGAGCACACCTCCACCTACACGGTTTGTTCTATCTTTTCTATAGAATTAGCTGTTCTCGATGCTCGGAATTAACAAAGTCTCTGTTGCTATTACTACATCAGGTTTTAAGCTGTCTATATCATTCTCAATCTGGTGTTGTTTGTTTCTGATAGATTGACAGTTTATGTTCAGTACTCTAAGCGGGATAAAGGGTTTTCCTTTACTTTGTTTTGGTTTCCGTTCTGGTGTAGATGCATGAATAGGGATAGGTATGGGTTGCATCTCTCCAGTTGGATCATCTATGTTTGTTAGGAGTGAGAACTGGTTTGACGTCTCTAGTGTTGTGGTTCCATAGCAAATGTCACTATAGCTTGCGTTTCCACAAATCAGACAATCCCATCTCACAGATCCTCCCCCACTTATCAGGATGCTGTATGTCCCACTATGGATGTCTTGGCAGTGTATGTGGAACAATTGATTACAGGTGTCACATATTATTGCTCTGTGTTCCCATGTGACTGGTTCATCACACGTACCACATTGGAAAACACTGCTACCACTTTGGCATACTGGGCCTGGATTTGGGTTTACGTCGTTGGAAGCGATCAATAGTATGAATGCTAAATATGTTAGAAAATTATCTCAACAATACATCAAAACAATCTTCTTCATTTTCTAACAGAAAATCGCCAGAATCCATTTGACATGTTTGATATGCCGAACGTTCAGTTAACAATGCCGGAAGCACTTATTAGAGAAATACCGACATCTTACGAACGAACGTAACTCGCCCTAACTTCCCGTATCTCGGTAGTTTTCCCGGGACCAGTTATTGCACCTAGTTTAAAATTAATAAATCTGAAAAATTAAGTATATGTGTATAATAGAATGGACGGTATTTTAATCACTTTGTAAACGATAACTTCTCCTGTCTAATTTTCTGTAATCACTTACAATGTAATTAAAAGCGGACAAATAGAAGAAAATACGCCAAAATACCTGTACCTATGACGGGCTAGGAAACGCATTTGTCATGCGTCAGTGGTTATATACGTATACATGTATATACTACTGTGCGCTGTGTTCATTTGGGGAAAGTTACGTTTTATAGCATGGATGAAGTCTAAACTCATACCCTGTATAAATCCATGCAAAGGCAACAAGTTACCAGGTGATGCGCTAATAGTGTCTCGTATTTAAAAGTGTACGTTTATGTGTTTGTAAGAGAGAGGGAGAGAGAGAGAGAGCACAATGGACAATAATTGTTGTAATGAATTATACAATGTAGCATTGTTTTCTAACGTTTTAGAAATCAACCATTAAAAATCAGAAAATAGTTGGTACTAACTTCTCCGGAAAACGTAATATTTTGAAAGTGGTCGCGCGTAGATGTTTGTGTACTTTGGGAGGGAGAGGGAGTCGAAGCTCAACTAATCAAATCAAATGTCCATTTTCATTACATTTAAGTAAATACATGGAATACTACGATCCATATATTACAGTCCTTATAAAAGTGGAATGGGGCAATGCATGCATATGCAATTTTTTTTTTCCATATCGTATCTAGTAAAAGAAACTTCATAAAGAAAGAAGGGTAGGTTTTTCTTTATGTGAAATATCACTTCAAAGAAATATACGAGCATTCATATGATAGACAGTGTCTTCTTGGATGATGTATTATGATGTATTACATGTATGTTGCAATCTTCACTTTATTTATCTTTCGGCTGCCTTTCATGATATATGTTATATCTATATAGATATGTGGATTATAAAAGCTGCAAATTATGCATTTGGGTAGGGTCACTGACGTAGCATCGTTTTTTTTAAAGGGGGGGGGGGGCAGCCAGAGAAAAAAAAATTCAACTTGCCTTAAAAAACCTGACAAGCAAAAAAATCTTCTTTCGGTACCATTTTTTTTTTCATACATTACTACATTAGCCTTATTTGACTGTACTGCAACAAAAAGGGGGGGGGGAGATAAGCATTCGTTATTCGTCAGAATATAAAATTACAAGATACACTGTATACGTGAAGGGTAACTTTGGCCCCGCACTCAGAGTAATTTCGACCGAAGCTCTAATGCACAGAGAAAAAAAAAACTATAGTCGAAATTATAACTTGCGTCATCTCTAAGAAAAAATATCATAGATTGATTCAAGTATACTGACAAAAAGATACACTGTAGTTCTCAAAATGTGAATAATTTGAAGATATCACGTGCATGACGCTGATTCACTGAGTTGTCAAGGCATGCTTCAAATGTACCTGCACACACAGGCAAATAAAAATAACAGACGAGTTTTCACTGATGTGTAGAAGTAGTTTCTACTGATTTTTTTTTCTTCATTTTTTTAAAACAGTCATGAATTCTTTCTGGTAAAAGTAATATTGCTGCAGATATATTTATTATTCATTAGTCGAATTAGAAACATATAATTTTCGTTTTTAAAAGTGGGAGGGGTTGGGGGAGCCATAGAAAAAAAAAATCAACTTACAAGAAAAAATCTGACGAGCAAAACAAACAAACAAACAAACAAACAAACAAAAACAAAACAAAACAAAAACAAAAAAGGGGGTGGGGGTTTAAAGTCGAAAATCCTTTTTTCATGGGGGGGGGGGTCCAACTTTTTTTGGAACAAGATTTTCTTCATACATTTTCATATAAAAATTGGGTCGGTAGATAGGTAATAAATTTTTTTCCACAAAATTTCAACATTCTTATTGATGGAGAAAGAAAATTCGGGAGAAAAAATTATCGTTTCCTCAGTTAAATTAGTTTTGGGTCGGGTCATTTTTACCCAGTCGGTAAGGGGAAAGAAACAATTTTTTAAAAATGGTCTAACCTAATTTGGCTGATACCACGTGTCTGGAAATTACTCACCGAAGCAGCATTCATGCGGACAGGGGTTACTAAGGCCAATTTTTGTTTAGCTGATTTGCATTGCATTTTAATTTGTAAAAAACTGAATATTTTGAATGAAATGTGCATGAGTTTCAGTTGCAAAAACATTTTCTTATATATCACGTCAGGAATAGCTATTGGTTAATTTTCTACACAGATATTGTCAGATGTGATAATTCCTTGTAATGGCTAAGAAAACTATCAAAATAAAATTAAACCCGGCTTCAATATACATATACTTGTATTATAGCCATATCATGAATCCGTGGGAAAAAAGCCCGTTCATAATTTTTCGGTTGAGAAGGCTTCTTCTTAGATGCATACGATCCTTCCACGTAATTTTGCTCCAGTTTTTGCCCCACCCCCTTTCAGCTCTTTGATTTTTATTCATTAAATATTTCGGATTTCCAACGATTCGGCATGAGCATTACTGTAGATTCCTAAATATACGCGCGCTATAAACTCGCTAGATAAATCACCCATTCGCGAATTATTGTTTTCGCGATTTGACGCCCTTCGGCCATTTCGCGATATTAAGTACTCGCGTAAAATAAGGAATCTACTTAAGAGACATAATTTGTTTAAAGAGACACTGTGAGGGACGGGAAAATTGACAGAAGTAAAATTTTTGCAAGATACATGCAAATTTTATTCATTTCTTGAAAGCATGGCCGTAGGAACCGGGGGGGGGGGGGGGGGCTCAATAAAAACGTCTGATGACCTTTTTTTTTTTTTCTTTGCTTGTCAAGGAATTTTCGGTAGTCGATAGTCAACTGAAAATGTATGGCTGTGCCCCCCCCCCCCCCCAAATGAAATTGCTTCCTAAGGGCCTGGAAAGTATTACGTTTCAGAAAATTACAGGTTTCAGAACCTAAAAAATCTACTTTTGTGGAGAAAAATATAAGTAAAAATAATTCTACATGTAGTTTGCCCCAACACGAAAAAGAAAACTTAAAAAGTAACACATGATATTGACTCACTATGTAACTTTAAATGCGCCTCTGGTGCATCAAAATTGGCACCGTATATGGTTTACATGTACAAAGTTTAGCCAGTAGCATGAAAAAAAGGCCATTGTTTTATGTTTATTTTTTTTTAACTCTCCCTCGCCCTCTTTTTCGTAAGACAGAATCTTTGCATGCTTCAAAATGAGACATTTTCATTTTCCTTTTACATATGCATTTCCCTTTTCGGAACCCCTTGGCTCGTTTAAATGTCCATTGAAATGTATCGTAGCGTCACGGTAGCGACTACGACAAGAAGTAGTTTTGAGGTATCCTGCGGAGATTTTATCTTTTGAAATCGTAATAACATTGAAGAATTTAATAATGCAAATGTGAATACAATGAACGATCCCTTTTTTGGTTACGTTCGTTCGTAAGATGTCGGTATTTCTCTATTGCCCCCCTTTTTTTTTCTTCTGCGCAAACCGTGCGAAAATTCAAATGTAATTGGCTTTTAAATGTGGATAATATATAGGGTTTATTCAACTGACAACTTTAATAAAGAAACCAAACGAAAGCTACATTCTTCTACTTTTCAAAACTTAATTTACATTTTCCTATTACGCTTTTACTTTTTGTCTATACGTTTTTATAGTCGATTGTTTGTGTTTTACGCCAATACCAGTTTGACCACTGCATTAAACCCAGGATTTTTTTCATTTATTTCATTACATATCTGCGAAAAAATTATATGAATAGTTTCACAAGAGGATCCTGATTTTTAGGTAATAAGTTTTATTTCGAATCATTACTTTTTTTTAAACGACAACAAGAAAAGTTGTAGAAAACGCACATTAATGAAAATCCTAATTTCGGAGTTTTTTCTCGCAGTTAAGTCAGAGTTAACAGTTCATTAAGACATTAAATATTTATATTTCATAATTGTTTTGCATATAATTAAATTTTACAGAGTTTCACGATTAAAATAGTACCCGATTTTTTGAAATCCGTTAATTCTATGCGAAACTATTAATTTTTTTCAGCAACATGTAAGAAAAGAAGATGTCTTTTCGGTCAGATTTGACCGGTACGAACGTGAAAGGGTTAAGGACTGAATGATGACACGTGCTAAAGACATGAGTTCACATTTTTATTCGATGAATAACAGCTCGTTATTTTCTTTTCCAAACCATTTTTTTTTCTGCTTGTACATGTACACTATAGGTGTATATGTAAGAATAGGTCTTTCAAAAATAGTATGGTTTTCTAATTTATAACCAACTGAACCTTGGGTACGCAAATTTCACATCTTCATATTTAGCTAACTGTCAGATCATTTTAAGACTCAACTTAGAGAAAAAGAGGTATTATCTTGCCATTTTGAAGAATGTGTCTTTAAGTTCTTGCTTCCCTTGCTAACCATTAAGCTATTTAAAGTTCTTGAAAGAAACATACAAAAGTCCATCAAGTTCTTTTGAGATCCGAATACTAAATTCAAACTGCGAGATACAAAGTCTTAATTTGCCAATTAAAATAATCTTTGGAGACCAGGCAATAATTATTACCTAATGAAATGGATTTTGTTGTTTTCTTAGAGATTTAATATATATTCTGTATGTTTTCAGTTTTTTTTTTTTTTTTTTTTTTTTTTTTTTTTTTTTTTTTTTTTTTTTTTTTAATCTTTTGAAACCGATCTATTGAACTGCTGGTCAATAGACTGCGATCTATTAGACAGGCCGGCAACGTATTTCAGAAAATCCGATCCGGGTTTCGAATTTATATGTAACATTGCGCAGACGCTAGTGGTAAAAAATCATTTTTTTGTGATCTGTTGATTATAATTTTTATAGATTGATTAAGATTACAATGGTAGGATATTTTATTCTATGAGAGTTACATTAATTATATTACAGATGCACCACATCTAGGTATATGATGTGAATGCATAATAGTATGGGAACCTTCTGTAATATACAATTGTGAACACGAAATATTTATCATAACCGGGTCAACCTCATTCC
This sequence comes from Saccostrea echinata, assembly GCF_033153115.1. Classification (NCBI taxonomy): domain Eukaryota; kingdom Metazoa; phylum Mollusca; class Bivalvia; order Ostreida; family Ostreidae; genus Saccostrea; species Saccostrea echinata. The sequence goes on from NW_026889776.1 coordinate 4,600,045, forward strand.
GGACTCCAGCCTAATGGTTCTTATTTTCTGTACCTCAACCACTGAAGTTTGAATTCTGTCCCGGCCGCCTGTTTTAATATCTGAAGTCGTACATCCCCATATTTGTTAATCCTTCAAAATTTGCAATAACTACTTTTGAATTTTAATTTGAATTTTAATTACTATTTTACTGCCCTTCAACACTCTTTAATTTCCTAATGCACTTTAAAAATCCTTTCCTATCTTTTGCATAATCTTTAAATATTAATTGTTGTAGCTAATATATTCCAACAACTGACCTCTGGTCACTTCAATACTATTGGTTGCTCCTTCCTCCTAACCAAATACATCTTTTGATAAACAAGTAAACAACCGCCTGCAAATGAATCATTTTCTTGAAACCGTCCAGGTGAAAAGGTCAAACCCTAGTGGCCAGCATCTATGTTTATTTTTATCTTCAGAGCTTCGCATCTGTTATCTCTCTCAGCCGAATAGTGCAAATACACCAAACTATGTTACATTCTTATTTTAATGCAATTTTTGTTATGATATATTGAAAATGGAATTAGGTAATAAAACAATTATTTAATGCCTGAACAGTCAATAGACAAGATTTTTTTCCATTGCTGCAGGGAACAGCTCAGTGTGTTCTATTGCCCTCGGTCATTGCCCCTGCACCTCGGGAAAAAATATTCTGTGGATCTTTTCACAAAAAATCTGACGATGTATTTTTATGTTAAGTAAAAACTTATGATAACAATCGTTTTCACAAAAATACTGAAGAAAGTCGTAAGTGCAATATCTGTCGTAACTTTACGATAGCCCCATCCCTCTCTTAAGTATTTTAAAACCCATTTTATTGTAAAAATAAAACCGCAAAAAAACAAAATACACGTTAAATTGAAGTTTTAAAAGCAACTTCCAGAAATATTTTATATTTTTTCACAATTATTTTCGAAAAATTAAATGAAATACAAAACAAAATATTTACGATATAAGATTCACTTAAGGTTTTCGTATGACCTACTTTTACGTCAGACTTATGATTGTGACGTCATATCTAAACTTCCTTGCTTCACAAACGATTGCATTCTATATTTGTCGTCAATAATGTTTGTTATGCTGACAAATGTTGAAAACAAAGTTATACTTTTATTTTTACCCACTTATCTAAGGATTATAAAGCATATTGAAGTCGTTGCTGGGGATGAAATCTATCGTAAGTAAAATCTCAAGTTCAATCTGCTACGAATACGTTCGTGAAACGCACTTCAGATTTGTCGTAAGAGATTCTTAAGTTAAAATTATGCGCAAAAACTTAAGATTTTTTGTGGAAAGGGCTACTGGTCTATATTGACTGCTCAGGCACTAATTAATTGTATATCATTTTATCATACAGAGTTTAGGTCCCATGCTCAATATAAAAAAAGAACGTTTTATTTTATGATAAAAAACGATGTTAGGTCATAAATCTCCCGAGAATATAACAATTACGTTAATAGAAACTTTTCTAAAACAAAAAAATGAGGCTTATTTAAAAAATTCACTGACGTTATAAATCATCTATTACAATCAACGTTATGAATGAGGGACATCGTACTCAATGTAAATCGTATTTCCATCGCACAATACTTGTATCGCAATTGTCACCCTTTTTGTTTTACATTCGAGGGTAAGTCTTACTACATTTCTGTTAATTTGAAGAACACTCAAGCAATCGATGTATGTCGTTAGACAATCGCAATGACTCGTATGACACTTGTAATAGTCCACAAAAGTCAAAGGAATGTCGACGACTCTCTTAGAGATTATGTAAGAACGCAGAGCTAGTGTTTTCCTATGGTCTACGAATGCTTGAAAGAACCGGGTACGTTAAGTATAACAGAGCGGCCCTGTCTCCAAATTTGATTTCAGTTTTTTACAGACATGCCTACGATGTGTCCTTTCAAAATCATTTTATTTTTTTTTAATTATCACAAACCGTTTTTCCATCAGAGGTCTCGAAAAATGGGGAGTTTTTTTTAGAAATTACAAATTTTGACGTGATAACGTCATCACGGCGTTACTGATTTTAACGTTACGTTAAAAGAAATCTGTAAATTCTCTGAACCGGAAACTATTTACTTTAACCTGCCTTATGTTCCAGAAAACAATTTTGAACTTTTATTTCAATTCATTGTAATGTATTTTTGATAGCTGGAAGGAGTAAAATAATTTAAAGGAAATATAATTTTATTACAAACGATTTCATCAGACAAGTAATGAAGCTTGATTCATCCATACAGACGAGACAAGGTAGTACGTCTTTTAAAATTGTGCTCGTATCAAATTTATCATTTTTTTAAATGTAAAAATGTCCTAATGATTTCTTCAATCAATTTCCGCATTGCCTATAAAGTTACATTAGAATTTTTAAAGATACATGAGTCAGTATTAAGGAGGTTGGATCCTGTCATCAAAAGTAATGAGAATTTTTAATCAAGTATATTTTTAGAATTTATACACATAGCTTTATTAAAAATCAAAACAAAAAATGGGGGTCAATGCGCTTCTTTTGGCGCTACAGAGCATTTAGTTTGACCTTTTTGCACTGAAAATACATCTTACACATAAATCAATTTTTAAGTTTTTCCTTCAATATTTTTTGTTCAAATAAATTATGGGAACAAAAACAGTCTTATTTTATCTTAAATAGACACATTAAAATTTGTGACAACGAAGAAATTTTCAAATTACTCCGCATGTTCAATTATTTGACCTTTTTGCACTCAAACATTTGCATTTTTCTGGCATTAAAAATTTAACAAGCAAAAAATCATTTGAAAGTAATGACATTTTACTGAATTTAAGAAGAATGGTAAAAAGTATCGTATATATTCAGAAAAGAAAATTAAAAGTGGGGGTCTGTGATGTTAATTTTAAGATATTACTAAAATAGTGCTTATTTTAAGCTTAAATTAGGGCTAGTTTTTTCTTCATTTTCACAATTTATTTGCTATATTTATCAAATATGATGATAGAATTCATGACAGTTTATTTAATAGATAATTTAGGACCAGTATAAAACAGTCCACTGCAAAAAAATAACTATGTGTGCAGATTGCATGTAAAAATAGGAATCCAAACTTAACATACTTTAGATACTTCGAAAGAGAAAAAAATGATCATTTTCTTCTAAAAAGCCTTCCGCCACAAAATATAGTTCCTCACGTAATGCTTTTGGTATGGAATTCAATCATGGAGTTTTAACTGAATATAGTTAAATTGGCATTGTAGAATCCAAATTTATTGTAAGAATTAAAACATTATGGAGAATTTTTGAAATATAGGTTAAGATAAAAATCTGCTCAAAAGCTCAGGAGCGAACCTCGTTAAAAAGAAAATTGAAACGTCCCATATTAAGTTGTCAAAATTGGATTTTTGGCAATGAAAAAACCATCAACACCACTTCCCTTTTCTATTCCAAAAAATGGCAGCACTATTAATTTCGTTTTTTTTCTATTTTTTTTTCTTTTTTTCTTTCTTTCTTTCTTTCTTTCTTTTTTTTTTTTTTTTTTTTGATAAACATATAAATTACTCACTATTACGGGGTTAAGAGGTGTCTTAAACTGCGTTAAATTTTTTTTCTCTCTGATGTTAGGATTTCTTTAAAAGATCGTTATTTATTCATTCCAGTGGATCCGCTTTACTGCACGGTTCATGTAAAATACCCTCACAAGGAACAATCCCAAATATACTTACACACAATCACTTTCTATGTTAAAACCACAAGAGGAGACCGGTTATAAGAGTCCTGATTGATGAGGCCATTCCAAGTTTTTTTCTTTGTTTAGCGTCCATCCTAACCTACATGTATCTTCCTATCCGAGAAAACACACAAACCAAAAGGGGGGAAAACGCAGCATTTTCAGAACAGGTCTAGAATTTATTGTTATCATTTGAGACCTCTCCTTGCCATAAAACTTAGTTAAACTACTAGTTTATTGAAATAAAAAAAAAATTAATACACCACTTAAAAAAGAGAGATGTCAATCCCAGTAGAGTAAAATGCATTTCAGGGATTCGTATTTGTTGATTTTAATTTGAGTTAACTTTGTGTTTCCGTTTCAAAGCTTTTTATTTATCAATTTTAATTTGTGTTTGTTTTTAATTTCATAACCTCAAAACCAATTCGTCCGCGTACACTGCACATAGAAAAAAAAAAACTTGGAATGGCCTTATTATAACTTACGTTTTACAGACCTTGAAAAATTTGGCTTCAAATAAAAACAGTGAATCTCCGCAGGCTTAAAAAAGAGTGTGCGATTTGTTTAGATCAATTTTTCGATGAACAAACTATTTTATATAGCCAATGCTAATAATTTAATTTTAGAGACAAACACATTACTTTGCATGTACATACTCATTATTTGATTAACAAAATCGAAAATCATTTGCCTAAATCTGCTTAGTGAATTCGACAGGAAATGTACACGAATTCTCGGGAAGGGATTCAGAGGCCTGTAGTACACTCTAACAGGCATAGTTCCCTAAAACTAAAAGTTATAAAAATAAGGATATAATATTATATGTATGATTTACATATAGAGTTTATCCGTGTCAGCTATGAAAATATGCGCTTGTCGTCTTCAAAGCAATGCAGCATGAAACGGCAGACACTTGCATTGATATCGATCAGTAAAAGATCGATAGATCGATCAAAGGTCACAGTCCAGTGGGGAGCCAAAGGAAATTGGAAAGGGGTGTATTTAGTTTTAAATCAAACTCTTGATATAATTTTTTTATTGGTACTCATTTCAGTACATTACAAAATACAAATAATTGAAATGCAGAATAACAGAACACTCACATAGAAGAATCAAAATTCACTTTTACGTCCCTTTTTATAAGTTACATAGAGATTTTATTTCTAGTTCAGTTATCAAATTATACGAAGTCTTATTGTTATTTTGTTACTTGTGGGAACAATACGCAAAACACGTCACAGTGCTTCTTTATAGTTATCCTTGCCATTCCCGGGTTATATCACTAGGTTGATTATGTTTCTTTTTCATGTAAGTGTCTGATAAGAAAAAATCTTTAAAAAATATACCTAACAAACTGCTGACATGAATTGCAAGACGATACATCACGTCATCTACTAAGACAAAAATTGCATTAAAATAGACAAAGATTTTCTTTAGAACTCCTCCCTACAGTCGTAGGTAAGATACATGTATTTGATATAATTATTTCGGTGACAATGATAATTTTATCACTTCCTTTGGATACATTAACTCTCTGGGGCATTTCCTTGTGCATTTGTCCTTGTAGTAACGATAAAATACTTTTAATTTTTTTTTTCTGGAACGGATTATCAGCACAGACGGACGTTGAATCTTAAAAATTTAGCGAAAATGTGCAACGCCGTTTTCACAGAGGTGATATTGGACAGGACGCTCCTCCAGCTCCGATGAACATCTATTGGAATATTAAACATATTTCCTATGAAATATATTACTATTATTTTATGGATAATCTGGAAAAATCCTTTTAAAAATACTCGCTTACATCAAGATTAACAATAGTGTACATGTAGTCAATATGTACATTCGTTTTGTATACAGATAAATATCTATAGAGTATTTTTTTTTCTTTTTTTTCATTTCAAGACTTGGAATGCCTTAAAATGTATTAGGAAAACAATCTCTGAAAAAAAAAAAAAATTACGAGTTAAACCATCGATTATGGAGCGGAAAGGGGGTGTCTTGTCCACAAGTAATGCAAGATCGTGTTTGTATTTCTTACAGAACTGCATGGGAACAGATTATCTTTATTTATAAGCAATGAAAAAGGTTGATTGTATCATGTTTCACTTAAATTTTCATAGAAAATACCGAAAGCGTACACCACTGTATACGTTTTTTAAGCCTTATAAACTTGGTCAACATAATTATCTAAAATTCCTTGTAAATTATAAATTAATTAAACCCAATTTTACTTGAAAACACTGATGTCAATATTCCGATCAGCACGATAAATGTATATATAATTAATAAGTGTAAATGCATGTAAGAACTTTTCCATTCCCAGCTGCTGACCTTCAATAAGTAGATGTAGGCCTGCAGTGGCAGATTTAGAAGTACACTTCCTGATTATGCGATAAAACACTAGAATCTTTTCTGACATAATCAATTTTGTCAAATAAAAATCTGCAACAATACAGTGACAAGAATAACACGTTTTGAAAAGAAATGTTCAAATGGTGACTGCTATACAATCATGTAAGCCAAGCTTCAAATCTAACCCCCCCGCCCAAAAGTTAGCTATTGTCTTTTGACATTCATGAATCCCAGACATATATAAATTGAAAACGAATAAAACATACTTAAAAAAGCTGATGCTTTTCAATAAAAATGTTAAAAATAATCTTTTCTTGAAGTCAAATAAAATCAATGTCCACTATGAAAGAGACGCGCATTTTAATTGGAGGTACATTGTACGTATGTAGGATTAAATGTAAATTGATTGTCTGAACCATCCCAACTTATGTCGTAAAATTACTTTTTCACGCTGTAAATATTGATTGAATATTTATCATAGTTGCGAAGACTGAAGAAATTGTTTCAAGTACATATTTTCAACATGATTGCTCTTTGTGACGTCAATTTTTTTTCAATGCATTGCGTCACTAATTTACATGTCATGTCCCATAGTAAATTTCACTGAAAAAGGTTCATATGGTTTTCATTTGCATAAATAATTATATTAAATTAATTTTTTTTCAAATGCAAAAAATTGAATTTAAAAGACAATAAAAAAAATAATAAAGCCTTCATATATAGAATTAAACAATTAATTTCTTTAAAAATATAGATTTTATTGTGGAGAAAAGGTGACGTCTATCCAAAAATGCAGCATTTTTTACTTCAGTTTTTTGTAAAAACGGATGTGGCCGCACTTTTGTAAGGTTGTTTTTTCTTTTTAATATTAAAAATCGTAGTGTATTTGTTCTTTCTGCAAAGTTTCGCATACATACTTGGATGCGGCCATATCGAAATATAGACTTGAAGAGGAGAAAAACGTCCGAAATAGGGGAATTCCGGAATATTAGACCGGTTTTGAACGTTATATAAATGAAAGGGCACGTGAGTTGAGAAAAATTTATTCCTATTTCACACACAGGGAAACCTTAACAGTTAATTGATACAATTGATAGAATGTTATCGTGCGTTTAATTTTTGCCGATTTTACAGGGCCGTAAATCGGTCTTAACGTACCCAGCTCTTCTATTATGAACATTATTGGTATAAATTGGCCCAAAATATAATCACTGCAACAATCTGACCGATGGACCAGAATAGCTACGATTTTGGAACTTGCAGTTGATCGTGCCAGGTAAAGTCATGTAAACGTTTTGCTTAAAGGGTCTGTTGTTTGAATGGAACATCTTTTGGTCAAGATATATCTGCTTTAAATACATGTAGCTCTTTTTTAGAGTCCTCATTACAACAGAGGTGCTTTCAGAGCATTTAATCTTCAAAAGCGCTTCATTTTAGGTGTATATGATATGCGAAATAATTAAGGAAGATGAACCCATATAGAGACTCAAAAGCATAATAGGAAGCATATCTATTAAAGCGTTTTATGGAATCCTTGTTCCGAATGAGAATGTCCACTTGAAGTCTCGCAAATTTATTTATACATGTACATTACATGACTGTGTACTAAACTTATTCAACTGTGTTTCATATTATGAGATCATAATTAATTAGAAATGTTTTTTTCTTCATGCTTACTTTCACTTCTGTAGTATATTTTGACGGATTTCAAGCTATAGTAGTCTTTTAGATCCACTTGAAACCAAGCTTTTGAGGATCCTAAAGCAGTGTGTGAACATAGCTTATAGTCTGTCTGAGTTCTTATACCATCAATTGCCAGCTTTGCATCCCATGATTCATGCACTGAACTTAAAGATACTTTTGTCGTATTTCTCTGGCTTAAATTCTCTGAAAAGAAATGTATTTCATGTAATAATAATAATATTAATAAAAATAATAACAGATTTCTAAAAACAGGGAAAATTATTGCTAAAATATTCATCAGGAGACAACAAATAGAGTCAGAAGATAGATCTGATTTGAAAAGGTTAAGCCAAATACTTTACTTTTGCAAAAGGTTGCAGTGAACTGTCACATCTACTATCTTGGAACTTCTAAAGATCTTTTGTCTCGTGTCTAATCAGAACAAACGTAACGATCCTGTAATCTTGCAGACATTTATTACCGTTTGGTTCATTTTCTTCACTGTTTGATTTATCAGCAACTTTATATGAAATATGGAGATAACGAACAGTAATCAAGCTCAGTCCATTAAAACAATACAAATCATGAGCATAGCAAATACGGACTTCCAAAAAGATCAGAGATGGCATCAGGTGCCATGGAAGAGTGGGTATCCCTTACCGACCGGTCACACTCCATGTGCTCCTTGTCATGATAGGGAAAAAACGGAAAAAATCTGTAGACATTGCAGTGTGTAAATAATGGCCTAACAATTTGTATTAAAAATGTCAGTCAGTATTTGACTTAATGACAGGTTGTATTTGTTGACAAGGCCATTGTATCGACCATAAAACTTGCGAAATAATAAATTCGTACGAGACTATTGATATCCCTGTTTCATCAACTTGTTTGTCTTTAACTTGCCTCGTTTTAGAAATTGTTCATACGTAGAACGCGCCCTTGTGTATCGGACAAACGGAGAGATGAAAACCCCATATGCAGGTGATAAAGGTATATTGCTACATAAGTAAGGGAAGTTGGCATAAAAATCGAAGTCATCACGTTAAATAAAAAAAAAATTAATTTGTTGTAAGGTTTTTCTAATAAAAATTCAAATATGAATCATGTGTGTCAGACCCTGTGGTATCTTCCATTTCAAGCTCACTGGGGGTATATCGAGTCGATATATGAATGAAATTAACTATAAATAGTGTATTGAAAATAATTCGTCGAAATATCTAAATGTCGATTGGTTGATTGCTGTTGTTTTACACCGAGTCGGCAATAATTCAGCAATATTTCGGGTGGTATCTAGTTGAAGGCCACAGCAAGTGTTTTCTTCTCAGGTAGAATTTTTGAATAAATTCTTCTTTATATGAGTACAAAAATAGGTCTGCTAATAAGTGGGCACAATTGAGGGGAATTCCAACAGATTGTTTGAAGACCTGATCTCTAAAAACTACATAGATATTGTCAATCAGAAGCTCAAGCATCTTTTTAATATCAACTTCAAAGTACTTGTGTGTACAATCAGAATGTTTCCTAACAAAATATTTTTGCAAATGACCAATGACGCGGTAAGTATACTTACGATTTCCATTTTTATTGAAAAAGCAGCTGCCTACGATGATTAAAAAAAACCTGAACTTCAAATTATCGTAGGGAATGGTTGTATAAAGTGTTGAAAAGTCGTACGTTTTGATGTTATTGATTTCAGTAAAATTTTGTGATTTCAAATTTTCTAAAAGTTCTTTGGAGTTTTTAAGCATCCACATCTGATTTACACCACTTCTCGAATACACTGTTGTACAGTACTCCTGAAGTTTCTCCTTCACTGCTGTAAATATCTTAGTTAGGAGTAAAGAAAGGGGCTTGGAAGAACATTTACTGGGACCACCTATTCTTCTTTATTTATAAGGATTTTTATGAAGTTTTGGAATCCAGTATAGGTATGGTATGTCAGATTCACATTGAGTGTCGGGAATATTAAAAAAAAATATTTAAAACTGACACATCGTTCTGAAGAATTGCATTCAGAGCTATTTATCTTCCTTCCACCAATAAAATACTTAAAATTCGTTTGTATGTTATGCAGAAAGTATGGGTTTTTTTTTTATTACATATATAATGATGTACATATATACGGCAGAAAAAGTATATGTAACTATGACATTATTTTGGAAATACCGTTTTAGTACACTTGAACTTGGAAATACTGTATCTATGTATGAAATAACCAATCCTCACGTGACATGACGGATATTGTATCCGATATATTTAATAAATGACACGCCCATAACAAAAAATACTATAGTAAACTATAGTAATCTATAGTTTACTTTAATTAACTATAGTAAATTAAAGTTCCAAAGTTTTTACCATAATAAACTAAAGTACCAAAGTTTTCACTATAGCTAATCAAAATTTCAAAGTATCGCTATACTATACCAACGTTTTCACAACAGTTTATCAACATATTGAAGTATTTAAATAATTTTTCGCTTATGTTTCCTTTTTTAAGGGGGTGGAGTTGGGGTTGGGTGGAAGATGGGGTTTTACATGTTAATTTAAATTTACAAATCACATTTATTAATTAAAAAAAACACATTTTTACTGAAGTTGATGGAGAATGTATTTTTGTTCTTAATGACGCGGATTTTATTTTAAGGCTTATTATTAAAAAATCCATAAAAAAAAGACTTACACTGCATCTGCATTAAATTAAATACATTAAAATGTTGCTCATCTATTGCGCGACAGACAACCTTACATTAAAATTCATTTCTTTCACATTCTTTAAGGGAGGGACGGGGTTCAGAAAACGTTTTCTGAAGCTTTTATGATTTTTGAACATTAAATATCATAAAATATCAAGAATTATAATCAAAAACATAATTCCATTAGTTTTTTCTATAATAAATCAAAGTTCCAAAGTTTTTACTATAGTAAATCAAAGTTCCAAAGTTTTAATTATAATAAATCAAAGTTTTTACTTTGACACTATGGTTAACTATAGCTTACTATAGTATTTTTTTTGTTATGGGCCCCATAACGTAAAATACTAAGGGTATTACATGATAGTAATTTTAGTACACCACCTTTATATATTTATGAACCAACGCAAATCTAACGTAACTATTCAATAATAATTGGACATTTCAACAATATTCCTTTCATTGGTTAGAAAATGAAAGGAATCCAAATGCTTTCAATTGTTTGAAAGCATAACCATAACTGTAGAGACCATAAATTCCGACCATTACAGTTTGAAGTCAAGAATTGGACACAGAAAAAACTTATCATTTCTATACATACCATAACTGAAGACGGGTATGTAGAAATAGCTTAAGATGCCAAGCGAAAGGTATATGACAGCCATTTCAGATATAAGGAAGTTAAATACATACAGGACGTATTTCAAATGATAATATTTCAAAACAAATAAGAGATACGCTTTAAAATTTCGCCTTGTTATCACAAGTAAAACACCGAGAAGTCGCTCGGTAGAACATCTGTGAACGGAAGATCGTAGGTCCAAACCGTGGTCGCAACTACCCTTTTCCGATTATAATATAAGTGGCATTTGTTCCTTTGCCAAACGCTCGGCACTTTAAAGTGAATATCGCATGTCACACAGATGAGACCAGTGGCGAATGAATGTCTAAATGTGGAACCTTTCACCTGTAGTTGATATTCATATGAGTGTAAAAAATTCTCGAACTTGATTAAAACAACATATAATCAATCAATCAATTCACAAGTCCAATCGGTGATGAAAAAATGTTTTGTCTCCGTCTTCTTGTCCATCACTCCTTTTCTTTGGATCAGTTGCTCCCACCTTGTCATTACTGGAAATAAAAAAAAAAATCGGGCTTGACAGCAATGACTAAAACTTTAATTGCATGAGCTGTATCAATATATCTAAAATAGTCATTGTAAAAACCTCTTGGCTAATTAGCAGTGCATTTCTTTCTCATTCTAATCTTTCATAAGACATATAGCGTTTAGTCCCTATAAGTAAATCTATGTATTGATTAACACGGAGTGGTGGCTTAAGTTTGTTGGAATATGATAAGATCCCCAGTTTTACCCTTTACTGTTCGATAAATATTTTCTAGTGTTTAATTGATCCTTCAAGATAACACAGCTGCAAGTTTTAAGACTTTTTTATTGTAATAAAAAAGTGTGTACATCTCTCTGCAGCAAGAAACCTTTCATTTCAGTGTAAATCAAATCTGACTTCTGACAAACAACGCATATCATAAGTGTAAAACATACCATACATGTAACAATAGACCGAAATAATATGCGGAAACATATCCAGTATATGACAGACTTACAACCATTTTGAGGAAGTAATTGAAGTATTTGAATACCAATGGTCACATACGTACAATACATTATCATTTATATTTACATCAAAAGGTGATGATTTGCTTCCTACTTAAATAATTCACATTATTAAAATACAGATTACAATACAGATATCTAGGAAGAAGGAAACACTTTTGAATCGAACATCACTGAGTTTCCTTCACCAGTAAAAATATTATATTGTAGTCTACATTTGTCAACACATTGAATGTATATATTGAAGAAATGAAATTAAAAAAAAAACATTTTTGAAGTACAATAATTCATATAATTCTAGTTATTTATGATCTGGTTTGATCACTCTAACTTTTATTGTTCTACTGCGCGTACATTTTTTTTTTTTTTTTTTTTTTTTTTTGCTGCGACGTTATAATTTTAATTACATGAATTTGGAAATGGAAGATTCAAACAGTTAAAACAAATTATTAGTGTGATTTTGCCTTCTGTTTGTAAACACAGAAACTCATATAATAGTGAGGGCAGCGAGCGGCGCAAAGCGCTGCTCGTCACTGCGAGCTCTAACGACAACGCATTGGCGAAGAGAAAATTCGGACTATTGCACAATTCATTCAATAGAATTTTTTCCGCAAAATTCTGGACCCACAATGCATCGCTTGTTGGTCTCGCTTCTAACTTCGTTCGCGCGGTAACAACAACTAAAAATTCACAAAAAATAAACTCACCTTAATTTAATGGATATTGGATACAGATTGTAGATTAAACATTCTTTGTTAAAATCTTCGCAGTTTTTAAACTTTGTTTATGGAAATGCAACTAACATACGACGTCATGTGACGTCACAGTCTAGACGTTCCAAATATCTCGTGCGGTTTGAAGAGGCGGATCTTAAAATGAAGTGAACAATGCGCTCGCCCCAACGGTCGCACCGTCAACATATTAAAGTTCCCTTTCAAATAAAATCGAAAGAATAAGTGTTATAATAATAATATGTGTTGTAATAAGTGTTTTACTTTTAGTGCACTTTTTCATGCAGTGAAGTATTTTGGGGCTCATTATGGGCTGATCGAGGTCTGTCCATTGTCTGTCCATCCGTTCATCTGATCTAGATTTGTTAACTTTTCACATATGACTTCTTCAACAAACTTGAAGTATCATTTAATTAAAGCAAAAAATAAATAAATGAATGAATGAATAAATAAATAGATAAATAAAGGACTATGCCAGCCCCACCCCTCATTACATGGGAAGATTATTAACAAAAAGTCAATCATAGGATCAGATCATTTCCAAATAGTTTCAAAAACTACTGGACCAACAAAGACGAAACTAAGAGGTAGCTTGATTTCAGTTTGTAGTACAATCATTTTTCATGAGAATATATAAAACTTTTGTATTGATAATTCTTAATTAAAGAACATCATATTTAGTCACAAATGTATTTATAGTCATAAAATCCATATTCCTAACTACATAGTGCTGATTCAACTCTTTTTCAAATTATAGTAATTAAGGGTATTATTTATCTTGGAATATATCATTATTTCCTGCATATGGGCTTTATATGTCCCTTTTTAGTTGAAAGGTAAGGGATATTAACAGATAAGTTGATGATATAATAATATCAACAATTCCATTAAAATTCATCAATTCCCCAATTCTATTGTCAATACAATTCGTCGATAGGTCGAACTTTCGTTAACGGATGATTTTCACAGAGCAAAGCCAGCACGGACATCTACAAACGGAGGTGGCTTCAGGTGCCATGAAGGAGTAAGCATCCCCGGTCACACCCACTGTAACCTCTTTGTCATGATTTGGGAAAAGGAAAATCCGCATAACTTAAAAATAATTCGTATGGTTCAAATGTACTTTTTTCGATATCTTTACTTTTCTTTAAAAAATCCTGCGGGCCTCCAGATCAGGCAAGACTAACGCATTAAATATACAAATGATTTTCATCAATTACTCATGGACTTTCCACTTGCCTAGTGATAAGACGTTCACTTCGTGATCGGGAAATATATTTTCAATTCTCGTTCGTCGCGCCTCGTCAAACTACAGACGTATAACCATGGGTAGCGTTGGCTTCTTCCGCAAGCGCCAGGCGTTACAATGAACGCTGCACAGCTAAGGGTTCTATGAAAAATCAACGGAATATAAGTGCATACATACATACCTTTTTAAACTGAATTTATTTTTGTAAAGCGACTATATTATCATATGACTTTAATATTAATTGAAATGACATAGTATACCTCGCTCTGTACTGAATTTGGCTTGGTCACATTATTTGACAGTCACGTGATAAATGTATGTAATGTGTACTGTATGTAGGTCATGAACAAATATCAATATCGCAAGGACATACTCTAGTTAAAATTAAAAAAAAAGTAATAAATTGTTTCTACATATCTTGAAGTTTATGGAAAGTGCTGCTGGTTTAAATAAAATTCGTATTTTATTAGTTTAAATTTCAATTTAATAAGCTCTACTCGAAATATGTGTGACCTTTAACAAGTATTTTATGTATTTATTAAGTTATGATCTCGATTTAAGGAAAACAGCAGCACTTTTCAAGTCAAGGAATGTTTACATTATGTATATTGAAAAAAAGGTCAAGATCTATAAAGTGTATGTCCTTGCAAAAAGGCAATTTATAAATGAAGCACCTCTGTGTGAAACATGCAAACCCTGTACAAAAACATGGTAGAATTAATTCAATAGGCCTACATTCTTCAGATATTTTTTTGATGATGACACTAAACAAAGGTTTCAGATTTATATTAATGGTCTACCTAACAATTGCAAATATTATTTTCTTTAATAATAAAATGCACTTTTAACTGTAAAACAAGAGGCCCATGGGCCACATCGCTCACCTGAGAAACTTTGGCCATGCTGTTCTTTACCAGATTTCCCCCCTTTTAATATACCTATTGTGGCCCCTCCATACCCCCCGGGGGCCATGATTTGAACAATTTAGAATCTACACTACCCCAGGATGCTTCCATATAAGTTTCAGCTTAATTGATCCAGTGGTTCTTGAAAAGAAGATTTTTAAAGATTCTTCTTATATATTTCAATAAAAAACTTGGATTCCCTATTGTGTCCCGCCCTACCCCCGTGGTCATGATTTGAACAATGGATGCTTCCACTTAAGTTTCAGCTTTTCTGGCCCAGTGGTTCTTGAGAAGAAGATTTTTAAAAGAATTTTCCTATATATTTCAATGTAAAAATTGGATTCCCTATTGTGGTCCCGCCCTATCCCCAGGG
The DNA here is from genome assembly GCF_033153115.1 of Saccostrea echinata. Lineage (NCBI taxonomy): Eukaryota > Metazoa > Mollusca > Bivalvia > Ostreida > Ostreidae > Saccostrea > Saccostrea echinata. Next base: position 4,615,395 of record NW_026889776.1, read on the forward strand.
GTCATGATTTGAACAATTTAGAATCTACACTACCCCAGGATGCTTCCATATAAGTTTCAGCTTAATTGATCCAGTGGTTCTTGAGAAGAAGATTTTTAAAGATTTTTCTTATATATTTCAATGTAAAACTTGGATTCCCTATTGTGGCCCCGCCCTACCCCCGGGGGTCATGATTTGAACAATTTAGAATCTACACTACCCCAGGATGCTTCCATATAAGTTTCAGCTTAATTGATCCAGTGGTTCTTGAAAAGAAGATTTTTAAAGATTCTTCTTATATATTTCAATAAAAAACTTGGATTCCCTATTGTGTCCCGCCCTACCCCCGTGGTCATGATTTGAACAATGGATGCTTCCACTTAAGTTTCAGCTTTTCTGGCCCAGTGGTTCTTGAGAAGAAGATTTTAAAAGAATTTTCCTATATATTTCAATGTAAAACTTGGATTCCCTATTGTGGTCCCGCCCTACCCCCAGGGGTCATGATTTGAACAATTTAGAATCTACACTACCCCAGGATGCTTCCATATAAGTTTCAGCTTTTCTGGCCCAGTGGTTCTTGAGAAGAAGATTTTTAAAGATTTTTGATCCAGTGGTTCTTGAAAAGAAGATTTTTAAAGATTCTTCTTATATATTTCAATAAAAAACTTGGATTCCCTATTGTGTCCCGCCCTACCCCCGTGGTCATGATTTGAACAATGGATGCTTCCACTTAAGTTTCAGCTTTTCTGGCCCAGTGGTTCTTGAGAAGAAGATTTTAAAAGAATTTTCCTATATATTTCAATGTAAAAATTGGATTCCCTATTGTGGTCCCGCCCTACCCCCAGGGGTCATGATTTGAACAATTTAGAATCTACACTACCCCAGGATGCTTCCATATAAGTTTCAGCTTAATTGATCCAGTGGTTCTTGAGAAGAAGATTTTAAAAGAATTTTCCTATATATTTCAATGTAAAAATTGGATTCCCTATTGTGGTCCCGCCCTACCCCCAGGGGTCATGATTTGAACAATTTAGAATCTACACTACCCCAGGATGCTTCCATATAAGTTTCAGCTTTTCTGGCCCAGTGGTTCTTGAGAAGAAGATTTTTAAAGATTTTTCTTATATATTTCAATGTAAAACTTGGATTCCCTATTGTGGCCCCGCCCTACCCCCGGGGGTCATGATTTTAACAATTTAGAATCTACACTACCCCAGGATGCTTCCATATAAGTTTCAGCTTTTCTGGCCCAGTGGTTCTTGAGAAGAAGATTTTTTAATGACCCCACCCTATTTTTGTCTTTTCTTGATTATCTCCCCTTGTAAGGGGACTTGGCCCTTTATTTTAACAATTTACACTCCCCTTTACCCAACCAACCAAGTTTGGTTAAAATTGGCCCAGTGGTTCTTGAGAAGAAGTTGAAAATGTGAAAAGTTTACAGACGAACGGACAGACGGACGGACGACGGACAACGGGTGATCAGAAAAGCTCACTTGAGCTTATAGCTCAGGTGAGCTAATAATTATTTGATCCGCCTCTCACTGCACATAAAATGCGTCAATTTTTACCATGATGACGTCATGTCGACAAGTGCATTGCGATAGAGACTTGTTTATATCTTGCTGTGTGGGATTTAACTAGCGATAGAAATGAATGCATTGGTAAGTTTTTATGTATTTCATTACTGCTATGCAGTTTAAAATCGCAAATATTTCATTTTCTGTTATTGTGAGGAATTGCTATTTTTGTGTGATGTTACAGTAAGCATTTCCAATATTTCATAAGCCCGCCGCCTTTAGGCTATGCAGAGCTTTTGTATGATGTCATATAGTAAATATTTCCCATATGAAAAAGGCCCATATATAAAACGAATTAACTGTGTTGCGGAAGATGTTACGAAGAAAAGATCGACAACTTTCAAAGCACATGATGTATTCAAGTGATTTGTCGTGAGGTTATACAATGTTGTTCAATAGCATTAATGGACATATTTGCATATTTCCTTATATTGCTTTCCTTGTTAAACTTTTCAAAAATCGCTTAAATCAGCCTTTTAAACACTGCCACTCTGCGTTTTGGTGTCGCATTACTTTATTCAGTATTATTTTTATTTTACATCCTTTTTTT